>NW_027228633.1:300000-501779 GCF_037783145.1 Equus przewalskii | reverse complement strand
ACCTGCCAAGAAACTGCGTTTCACAGGCCTTTGGAAGAGATGTTCCCGGTAGGCTGTAAGAGCACTGTGCAGAGCGAGTTGTTTCTTAGCTTCCCAAAGAGCTGGAAGCAAGATGCTGTGGGGCCCAACTCGCCCTTTGGAAAGAAGCCTGCACGTTGTGCCTTTCAGCTCTAGGGCAAAGTAGCACACCCAGAGCAGAAGTCCTACTTCAGCCAGATCAGGCCTGCAAAGAAACTGCGTTTCACAGGCCTTTGGAAGAGATGTTCCCGGTAGGCTGTAAGAGCACTGTGCAGAGCGAGTTGTTTCTTAGCTTCCCAAAGAGCTGGAAGCAAGATGCTGTGGGGCCCAACTCGCCCTTTGGAAAGAAGCCTGCACGTTGTGCCTTTCAGCTCTAGGGCAAAGTAGCACACCCAGAGCAGAAGTCCTACTTCAGCCAGATCAGGCCTGCAAAGAAACTGCGTTTCACAGGCCTTTGGAAGAGATGTTCCCGGTAGGCTGTAAGAGCACTGTGCAGAGCGAGTTGTTTCTTAGCTTCCCAAAGAGCTGGAAGCAAGATGCTGTGGGGCCCAACTCGCCCTTTGGAAAGAAGCCTGCACGTTGTGCCTTTCAGCTCTAGGGCAAAGTAGCACACCCAGAGCAGAAGTCCTACTTCAGCCAGATCAGGCCTGCAAAGAAACTGCGTTTCACAGGCCTTTGGAAGAGATGTTCCCGGTAGGCTGTAAGAGCACTGTGCAGAGCGAGTTGTTTCTTAGCTTCCCAAAGAGCTGGAAGCAAGATGCTGTGGGGCCCAACTCGCCCTTTGGAAAGAAGCCTGCACGTTGTGCCTTTCAGCTCTAGGGCAAAGTAGCACACCCAGAGCAGAAGTCCTACTTCAGCCAGATCAGGCCTGCAAAGAAACTGCGTTTCACAGGCCTTTGGAAGAGATGTTCCCGGTAGGCTGTAAGAGCACTGTGCAGAGCGAGTTGTTTCTTAGCTTCCCAAAGAGCTGGAAGCAAGATGCTGTGGGGCCCAACTCGCCCTTTGGAAAGAAGCCTGCACGTTGTGCCTTTCAGCTCTAGGGCAAAGTAGCACACCCAGAGCAGAAGTCCTACTTCAGCCAGATCAGGCCTGCAAAGAAACTGCGTTTCACAGGCCTTTGGAAGAGATGTTCCCGGTAGGCTGTAAGAGCACTGTGCAGAGCGAGTTGTTTCTTAGCTTCCCAAAGAGCTGGAAGCAAGATGCTGTGGGGCCCAACTCGCCCTTTGGAAAGAAGCCTGCACGTTGTGCCTTTCAGCTCTAGGGCAAAGTAGCACACCCAGAGCAGAAGTCCTACTTCAGCCAGATCAGGCCTGCAAAGAAACTGCGTTTCACAGGCCTTTGGAAGAGATGTTCCCGGTAGGCTGTAAGAGCACTGTGCAGAGCGAGTTGTTTCTTAGCTTCCCAAAGAGCTGGAAGCAAGATGCTGTGGGGCCCAACTCGCCCTTTGGAAAGAAGCCTGCACGTTGTGCCTTTCAGCTCTAGGGCAAAGTAGCACACCCAGAGCAGAAGTCCTACTTCAGCCAGATCAGGCCTGCAAAGAAACTGCGTTTCACAGGCCTTTGGAAGAGATGTTCCCACTAGGCTGTAAGAGCACTGTGCAGAGCGAGTTGTTTCTTAGCTTCCCAAAGAGCTGGAAGCAAGATGCTGTGGGGCCCAACTCGCCCTTTGGAAAGAAGCCTGCACGTTGTGCCTTTCAGCTCTAGGGCAAAGTAGCACACCCAGAGCAGAAGTCCTACTTCAGCCAGATCAGGCCTGCAAAGAAACTGCGTTTCACAGGCCTTTGGAAGAGATGTTCCCACTAGGCTGTAAGAGCACTGTGCAGAGCGAGTTGTTTCTTAGCTTCCCAAAGAGCTGGAAGCAAGATGCTGTGGGGCCCAACTCGCCCTTTGGAAAGAAGCCTGCACGTTGTGCCTTTCAGCTCTAGGGCAAAGTAGCACACCCAGAGCAGAAGTCCTACTTCAGCCAGATCAGGCCTGCAAAGAAACTGCGTTTCACAGGCCTTTGGAAGAGATGTTCCCGGTAGGCTGTAAGAGCACTGTGCAGAGCGAGTTGTTTCTTAGCTTCCCAAAGAGCTGGAAGCAAGATGCTGTGGGGCCCAACTCGCCCTTTGGAAAGAAGCCTGCACGTTGTGCCTTTCAGCTCTAGGGCAAAGTAGCACACCCAGAGCAGAAGTCCTACTTCAGCCAGATCAGGCCTGCAAAGAAACTGCGTTTCACAGGCCTTTGGAAGAGATGTTCCCGGTAGGCTGTAAGAGCACTGTGCAGAGCGAGTTGTTTCTTAGCTTCCCAAAGAGCTGGAAGCAAGATGCTGTGGGGCCCAACTCGCCCTTTGGAAAGAAGCCTGCACGTTGTGCCTTTCAGCTCTAGGGCAAAGTAGCACACCCAGAGCAGAAGTCCTACTTCAGCCAGATCAGGCCTGCAAAGAAACTGCGTTTCACAGGCCTTTGGAAGAGATGTTCCCGCTAGGCTGTAAGAGCACTGTGCAGAGCGAGTTGTTTCTTAGCTTCCCAAAGAGCTGGAAGCAAGATGCTGTGGGGCCCAACTCGCCCTTTGGAAAGAAGCCTGCACGTTGTGCCTTTCAGCTCTAGGGCAAAGTAGCACACCCAGAGCAGAAGTCCTACTTCAGCCAGATCAGGCCTGCAAAGAAACTGCGTTTCACAGGCCTTTGGAAGAGATGTTCCCGGTAGGCTGTAAGAGCACTGTGCAGAGCGAGTTGTTTCTTAGCTTCCCAAAGAGCTGGAAGCAAGATGCTGTGGGGCCCAACTCGCCCTTTGGAAAGAAGCCTGCACGTTGTGCCTTTCAGCTCTAGGGCAAAGTAGCACACCCAGAGCAGAAGTCCTACTTCAGCCAGATCAGGCCTGCAAAGAAACTGCGTTTCACAGGCCTTTGGAAGAGATGTTCCCGCTAGGCTGTAAGAGCACTGTGCAGAGCGAGTTGTTTCTTAGCTTCCCAAAGAGCTGGAAGCAAGATGCTGTGGGGCCCAACTCGCCCTTTGGAAAGAAGCCTGCACGTTGTGCCTTTCAGCTCTAGGGCAAAGTAGCACACCCAGAGCAGAAGTCCTACTTCAGCCAGATCAGGCCTGCAAAGAAACTGCGTTTCACAGGCCTTTGGAAGAGATGTTCCCGGTAGGCTGTAAGAGCACTGTGCAGAGCGAGTTGTTTCTTAGCTTCCCAAAGAGCTGGAAGCAAGATGCTGTGGGGCCCAACTCGCCCTTTGGAAAGAAGCCTGCACGTTGTGCCTTTCAGCTCTAGGGCAAAGTAGCACACCCAGAGCAGAAGTCCTACTTCAGCCAGATCAGGCCTGCAAAGAAACTGCGTTTCACAGGCCTTTGGAAGAGATGTTCCCGGTAGGCTGTAAGAGCACTGTGCAGAGCGAGTTGTTTCTTAGCTTCCCAAAGAGCTGGAAGCAAGATGCTGTGGGGCCCAACTCGCCCTTTGGAAAGAAGCCTGCACGTTGTGCCTTTCAGCTCTAGGGCAAAGTAGCACACCCAGAGCAGAAGTCCTACTTCAGCCAGATCAGGCCTGCAAAGAAACTGCGTTTCACAGGCCTTTGGAAGAGATGTTCCCGGTAGGCTGTAAGAGCACTGTGCAGAGCGAGTTGTTTCTTAGCTTCCCAAAGAGCTGGAAGCAAGATGCTGTGGGGCCCAACTCGCCCTTTGGAAAGAAGCCTGCACGTTGTGCCTTTCAGCTCTAGGGCAAAGTAGCACACCCAGAGCAGAAGTCCTACTTCAGCCAGATCAGGCCTGCAAAGAAACTGCGTTTCACAGGCCTTTGGAAGAGATGTTCCCGGTAGGCTGTAAGAGCACTGTGCAGAGCGAGTTGTTTCTTAGCTTCCCAAAGAGCTGGAAGCAAGATGCTGTGGGGCCCAACTCGCCCTTTGGAAAGAAGCCTGCACGTTGTGCCTTTCAGCTCTAGGGCAAAGTAGCACACCCAGAGCAGAAGTCCTACTTCAGCCAGATCAGGCCTGCAAAGAAACTGCGTTTCACAGGCCTTTGGAAGAGATGTTCCCGGTAGGCTGTAAGAGCACTGTGCAGAGCGAGTTGTTTCTTAGCTTCCCAAAGAGCTGGAAGCAAGATGCTGTGGGGCCCAACTCGCCCTTTGGAAAGAAGCCTGCACGTTGTGCCTTTCAGCTCTAGGGCAAAGTAGCACACCCAGAGCAGAAGTCCTACTTCAGCCAGATCAGGCCTGCAAAGAAACTGCGTTTCACAGGCCTTTGGAAGAGATGTTCCCGGTAGGCTGTAAGAGCACTGTGCAGAGCGAGTTGTTTCTTAGCTTCCCAAAGAGCTGGAAGCAAGATGCTGTGGGGCCCAACTCGCCCTTTGGAAAGAAGCCTGCACGTTGTGCCTTTCAGCTCTAGGGCAAAGTAGCACACCCAGAGCAGAAGTCCTACTTCAGCCAGATCAGGCCTGCAAAGAAACTGCGTTTCACAGGCCTTTGGAAGAGATGTTCCCGGTAGGCTGTAAGAGCACTGTGCAGAGCGAGTTGTTTCTTAGCTTCCCAAAGAGCTGGAAGCAAGATGCTGTGGGGCCCAACTCGCCCTTTGGAAAGAAGCCTGCACGTTGTGCCTTTCAGCTCTAGGGCAAAGTAGCACACCCAGAGCAGAAGTCCTACTTCAGCCAGATCAGGCCTGCAAAGAAACTGCGTTTCACAGGCCTTTGGAAGAGATGTTCCCGGTAGGCTGTAAGAGCACTGTGCAGAGCGAGTTGTTTCTTAGCTTCCCAAAGAGCTGGAAGCAAGATGCTGTGGGGCCCAACTCGCCCTTTGGAAAGAAGCCTGCACGTTGTGCCTTTCAGCTCTAGGGCAATGTAGCACACCCAGAGCAGAAGTCCTACTTCAGCCAGATCAGGCCTGCAAAGAAACTGCGTTTCACAGGCCTTTGGAAGAGATGTTCCCGGTAGGCTGTAAGAGCACTGTGCAGAGCGAGTTGTTTCTTAGCTTCCCAAAGAGCTGGAAGCAAGATGCTGTGGGGCCCAACTCGCCCTTTGGAAAGAAGCCTGCACGTTGTGCCTTTCAGCTCTAGGGCAAAGTAGCACACCCAGAGCAGAAGTCCTACTTCAGCCAGATCAGGCCTGCAAAGAAACTGCGTTTCACAGGCCTTTGGAAGAGATGTTCCCGGTAGGCTGTAAGAGCACTGTGCAGAGCGAGTTGTTTCTTAGCTTCCCAAAGAGCTGGAAGCAAGATGCTGTGGGGCCCAACTCGCCCTTTGGAAAGAAGCCTGCACGTTGTGCCTTTCAGCTCTAGGGCAAAGTAGCACACCCAGAGCAGAAGTCCTACTTCAGCCAGATCAGGCCTGCAAAGAAACTGCGTTTCACAGGCCTTTGGAAGAGATGTTCCCGGTAGGCTGTAAGAGCACTGTGCAGAGCGAGTTGTTTCTTAGCTTCCCAAAGAGCTGGAAGCAAGATGCTGTGGGGCCCAACTCGCCCTTTGGAAAGAAGCCTGCACGTTGTGCCTTTCAGCTCTAGGGCAAAGTAGCACACCCAGAGCAGAAGTCCTACTTCAGCCAGATCAGGCCTGCAAAGAAACTGCGTTTCACAGGCCTTTGGAAGAGATGTTCCCGGTAGGCTGTAAGAGCACTGTGCAGAGCGAGTTGTTTCTTAGCTTCCCAAAGAGCTGGAAGCAAGATGCTGTGGGGCCCAACTCGCCCTTTGGAAAGAAGCCTGCACGTTGTGCCTTTCAGCTCTAGGGCAAAGTAGCACACCCAGAGCAGAAGTCCTACTTCAGCCAGATCAGGCCTGCAAAGAAACTGCGTTTCACAGGCCTTTGGAAGAGATGTTCCCGGTAGGCTGTAAGAGCACTGTGCAGAGCGAGTTGTTTCTTAGCTTCCCAAAGAGCTGGAAGCAAGATGCTGTGGGGCCCAACTCGCCCTTTGGAAAGAAGCCTGCACGTTGTGCCTTTCAGCTCTAGGGCAATGTAGCACACCCAGAGCAGAAGTCCTACTTCAGCCAGATCAGGCCTGCAAAGAAACTGCGTTTCACAGGCCTTTGGAAGAGATGTTCCCGGTAGGCTGTAAGAGCACTGTGCAGAGCGAGTTGTTTCTTAGCTTCCCAAAGAGCTGGAAGCAAGATGCTGTGGGGCCCAACTCGCCCTTTGGAAAGAAGCCTGCACGTTGTGCCTTTCAGCTCTAGGGCAAAGTAGCACACCCAGAGCAGAAGTCCTACTTCAGCCAGATCAGGCCTGCAAAGAAACTGCGTTTCACAGGCCTTTGGAAGAGATGTTCCCGGTAGGCTGTAAGAGCACTGTGCAGAGCGAGTTGTTTCTTAGCTTCCCAAAGAGCTGGAAGCAAGATGCTGTGGGGCCCAACTCGCCCTTTGGAAAGAAGCCTGCACGTTGTGCCTTTCAGCTCTAGGGCAAAGTAGCACACCCAGAGCAGAAGTCCTACTTCAGCCCGATCAGGCCTGCAAAGAAACTGCGTTTCACAGGCCTTTGGAAGAGATGTTCCCGGTAGGCTGTAAGAGCACTGTGCAGAGCGAGTTGTTTCTTAGCTTCCCAAAGAGCTGGAAGCAAGATGCTGTGGGGCCCAACTCGCCCTTTGGAAAGAAGCCTGCACGTTGTGCCTTTCAGCTCTAGGGCAAAGTAGCACACCCAGAGCAGAAGTCCTACTTCAGCCAGATCAGGCCTGCAAAGAAACTGCGTTTCACAGGCCTTTGGAAGAGATGTTCCCGGTAGGCTGTAAGAGCACTGTGCAGAGCGAGTTGTTTCTTAGCTTCCCAAAGAGCTGGAAGCAAGATGCTGTGGGGCCCAACTCGCCCTTTGGAAAGAAGCCTGCACGTTGTGCCTTTCAGCTCTAGGGCAAAGTAGCACACCCAGAGCAGAAGTCCTACTTCAGCCAGATCAGGCCTGCAAAGAAACTGCGTTTCACAGGCCTTTGGAAGAGATGTTCCCGGTAGGCTGTATGAGCACTGTGCAGGAGCGAGTTGTTTCTTAGCTTCCCAAAGAGCTGGAAGCAAGATGCTGTGGGGCCCAACTCGCCCTTTGGAAAGAAGCCTGCACGTTGTGCCTTTCAGCTCTAGGGCAAAGTAGCACACCCAGAGCAGAAGTCCTACTCAGCCAGATCAGGCCTGCAAAGAAACTGCGTTTCACAGGCCTTTGGAAGAGATGTTCCCGGTAGGCTGTAAGAGCACTGTGCAGAGCGAGTTGTTTCTTAGCTTCCCAAAGAGCTGGAAGCAAGATGCTGTGGGGCCCAACTCGCCCTTTGGAAAGAAGCCTGCACGTTGTGCCTTTCAGCTCTAGGGCAAAGTAGCACACCCAGAGCAGAAGTCCTTCTTCAGCCAGATCAGGCCTGCAAAGAAACTGCGTTTCACAGGCCTTTGGAAGAGATGTTCCCGGTAGGCTGTAAGAGCACTGTGCAGAGCGAGTTGTTTCTTAGCTTCCCAAAGAGCTGGAAGCAAGATGCTGTGGGGCCCAACTCGCCCTTTGGAAAGAAGCCTGCACGTTGTGCCTTTCAGCTCTAGGGCAAAGTAGCACACCCAGAGCAGAAGTCCTACTTCAGCCAGATCAGGCCTGCAAAGAAACTGCGTTTCACAGGCCTTTGGAAGAGATGTTCCCGGTAGGCTGTAAGAGCACTGTGCAGAGCGAGTTGTTTCTTAGCTTCCCAAAGAGCTGGAAGCAAGATGCTGTGAGGCCCAACTCGCCCTTTGGAGAGAAGCCTGCACGTTGTGCCTTTCAGCTCTAGGGCAAAGTAGCACACCCAGAGCAGAAGTCCTACTTCAGCCAGATCAGGCCTGCAAAGAAACTGCGTTTCACAGGCCTTTGGAAGAGATGTTCCCGGTAGGCTGTAAGAGCACTGTGCAGAGCGAGTTGTTTCTTAGCTTCTGAAAGAGCTGGAAGCAAGATGCTGTGGGGCCCAACTCGCCCTTTGGAAAGAAGCCTACACGTTGTGCCTTTCAGCTCTAGGGCAATGTAGCACACCCAGAGCAGAAGTCCTACTTCAGCCAGATCAGGCCTGCAAAGAAACTGCGTTTCACAGGCCTTTGGAAGAGATGTTCCCGGTAGGCTGTAAGAGCACTGTGCAGAGCGAGTTGTTTCTTAGCTTCCCAAAGAGCTGGAAGCAAGATGCTGTGGGGCCCAACTCGCCCTTTGGAAAGAAGCCTGCACGTTGTGCCTTTCAGCTCTAGGGCAAAGTAGCACACCCAGAGCAGAAGTCCTACTTCAGCCAGATCAGGCCTGCAAAGAAATTGCGTTTCACAGGCCTTTGGAAGAGATGTTCCCGGTAGGCTGTAAGAGCACTGTGCAGAGCGAGTTGTTTCTTAGCTTCCCAAAGAGCTGGAAGCAAGATGCTGTGGGGCCCAACTCGCCCTTTGGAAAGAAGCCTGCACGTTGTGCCTTTCAGCTCTAGGGCAAAGTAGCACACCCAGAGCAGAAGTCCTACTTCAGCCAGATCAGGCCTGCAAAGAAACTGCGTTTCACAGGCCTTTGGAAGAGATGTTCCCGGTAGGCTGTAAGAGCACTGTGCAGAGCGAGTTGTTTCTTAGCTTCCCAAAGAGCTGGAAGCAAGATGCTGTGTGGCCCAACTCGCCCTTTGGAAAGAAGCCTGCACGTTGTGCCTTTCAGCTCTAGGGCAAAGTAGCACACCCAGAGCAGAAGTCCTACTTCAGCCAGATCAGGCCTGCAAAGAAACTGCGTTTCACAGGCCTTTGGAAGAGATGTTCCCGGTAGGCTGTAAGAGCACTGTGCAGAGCGAGTTGTTTCTTAGCTTCCCAAAGAGCTGGAAGCAAGATGCCGTGGGGCCCAACTCGCCCTTTGTAAAGAAGCCTGCACGTTGTGCCTTTCAGCTCTAGGGCAAAGTAGCACACCCAGAGCAGAAGTCCTACTTCAGCCAGATCAGGCCTGCAAAGAAACTGCGTTTCACAGGCCTTTGGAATAGATGTTCCCGGTAGGCTGTAAGAGCACTGTGAAGAGCGAGTTGTTTCTTAGCTTCCCAAAGAGCTGGAAGCAAGATGCTGTGGGGCCCAACTCGCCCTTTGGAAAGAAGCCTGCACGTTGTGCCTTTCAGCTCTAGGGCAGAGTAGAACACCCAGAGCAGAAGTGCTACTTCAGCCAGATCAGGCCTGCATAGAAACTGCGTTTCACAGGCCTTTGGAAGAGATGTTACCGGTAGGCTGTAACAGCACTGTGCAGAGCGAGTTGTTTCTTAGCTTCCCAAAGAGCTGGAAGCAAGATGCTGTGGGGCCCAACTCGCCCCTTGGAAAGAAGACTGCACGTTGTGCCTTTCATCTCCAGGGCAGTGCAGCACACCCAGAGCTGAAGTCCTACTTCAGCCAGATCAGGCCTGCAAAAGAAACTGCGTTTCACAGGCCTTTGGAAGAGATGTTCCCGGTAGGCTGTAAGAGCACTGTGCAGAGCGAGTTGTTTCTTAGCTTCCCAAAGAGCTTGAAGCAAGATGCTGTGCGGCCCAACTCGCCCTTTCGAAAGAAGCCTGTACGTTGTGCCTTTCAGCTCTAGGGCAAAGTAGCACACCCAGAGCAGAAGTCCTACTTCAGCCAGATCAGGCCTGCAAAGAAACTGCGTTTCACAGGCCTTTGGAAGAGATGTTCCCGGTAGGCTGTAAGAGCTCTGAGAAGAGCGAGTTGTTTCTTAGCTACCCAAAGAGCTGGAAGCAAGATGCTGTGGGGCCCAACTCGCCCTTTGGAAAGAAGCCTGCACGTTGTGCCTTTCAGCTCTAGGGCAATGTAGCACACCCAGACCAGAAGTCCTACTTCAGCCAGATCAGGCCTGCAAAGAAACTGCGTTTCACAGGCCTTTGGAAGAGATGTTCCCGGTAGGCTGTAAGAGCACTGTGCAGAGCGAGTTGTTTCTTAGTTTCCCAAAGAGCTGGAAGCAAGACGGTGTGAGGCCCAACTCGCCCTTTGGAAAGAAGCCTGCACTTTGTGCCTTTCAGCTCTAGGGCAATGTAGCACACCCAGAGCAGAAGTCCTACTTCAGCCAGATCAGGCCTGCAAAGAAACTGCATTTCACAGGCCTTTGGAAGAGATGTTCCCGGTAGGCTGTAAGAGCACTGTGCAGAGCGAGATGTTTCTTAGCTTCTGAAAGAGCTGGAAGCAAGATGCTGTGGGGCCCAACTCGCCCTTTGTAAAGAAGCCTACACGTTGTGCCTTTCAGCTCTAGGGCAAAGTAGCACACCCAGAGCAGAAGTCCTACTTCAGCCAGATCAGGCCTGCAAAGAAACTGCGTTTCACAGGCCTTTGGAAGAGATGTTCCCGGTAGGCTGTAAGAGCACTGTGCAGAGCGAGTTGTTTCTTAGCTTCCCAAAGAGCTGGAAGCAAGATGCTGTGGGGCCCAACTCGCCCTTTGGAAAGAAGCCTGCACGTTGTGCCTTTCAGCTCTAGGGCAAAGTAGCACACCCAGAGCAGAAGTAATACTTCAGCCTGATCAGGCCTGCAAAGAAACTGCGTTTCACAGGCCTTTGGAAGAGATGTTCCTGGTAGGCTGTAAGAGCTCTGAGAAGAGCGAGTTGTTTCTTAGCTTCCCAAAGAGCTGGAAGCAAGATGCTGTGGGGCCCAACTCGCCCTTTGGAAAGAAGCCTGCACGTTGTGCCTTTCAGCTCTAGGGCAATGTAGCACACCCAGAGCAGAAGTCCTACTTCTGCCCGATCAGGTCTGCAAAGAAACTGCGCTTCACAGGCCTTTGGAAGAGATGTTCCCGGTAGGCTGCAAGAGTACTGTGCAGAGCGAGTTGTTTCTTAGCTTCCCAAAGAGCTGGAAGCAAGATGCCTTGTGGCAGAACTCGCCCTCAGGAAAGAAGACGGCACGTTGTGCCTTTCAGCTCTAGGGCAAAGTAGCACACCCAGAGCAGAAGTCCTACTTCAGCCAGATCAGGCCTGCAAAGAAACTGCGTTTCACAGGCCTTTGGAAGAGATGTTCCCGGTAGGCTGTAAGAGCACTGTGCAGAGCGAGTTGTTTCTTAGCTTCCCAAAGAGCTGGAAGCAAGATGCTGTGGGGCCCAACTCGCCCTTTGGAAAGAAGCCTGCACTTTGTGCCTTTCAGCTCTAGGGCAATGTAGCACACCCAGAGCAGAAGTCCTACTTCAGCCAGATCAGGCCTGCAAAGAAACTGCGTTTCACAGGCCTTTGGAAGAGATGTTCCCGGTAGGCTGTAAGAGCACTGTGCAGAGCGAGTTGTTTCTTAGCTTCCCAAAGAGCTGGAAGCAAGATGCTGTGGGGCCCAACTCGCCCTTTGGAAAGAAGCCTGCACGTTGTGCCTTTCAGCTCTAGGGCAAAGTAGCACACCCAGAGCAGAAGTCCTACTTCAGCCAGATCAGGCCTGCAAAGAAACTGCGTTTCACAGGCCTTTGGAAGAGATGTTCCCGGTAGGCTGTAAGAGCACTGTGCAGAGCGAGTTGTTTCTTAGCTTCCCAAAGAGCTGGAAGCAAGATGCTGTGGGGCCCAACTCGCCCTTTGGAAAGAAGCCTGCACGTTGTGCCTTTCAGCTCTAGGGCAATGTAGCACACCCAGAGCAGAAGTCCTACTTCAGCCAGATCAGGCCTGCAAAGAAACTGCGTTTCACAGGCCTTTGGAAGAGATGTTCCCGGTAGGCTGTAAGAGCACTGTGCAGAGCGAGATGTTTCTTAGCTTCTGAAAGAGCTGGAAGCAAGATGCTGTGGGGCCCAACTCGCCCTTTGTAAAGAAGCCTACACGTTGTGCCTTTCAGCTCTAGGGCAATGTAGCACACCCAGAGCAGAAGTCCTACTTCAGCCAGATCAGGCCTGCAAAGAAACTGCGTTTCACAGGCCTTTGGAAGAGATGTTCCCGGTAGGCTGTAAGAGCACTGTGCAGAGCGAGTTGTTTCTTAGGTTCCCAAAGAGCTGGAAGCAAGATGCTGTGGGGCCCAACTCGCCCTTTGGAAAGAAGCCTGCACGTTGTGCCTTTCAGCTCTAGGGCAAAGTAGCACACCCAGAGCAGAAGTAATACTTCAGCCAGATCAGGCCTGCAAAGAAACTGCGTTTCACAGGCCTTTGGAAGAGATGTTCCCGGTAGGCTGTAAGAGCACTGTGCAGAGCGAGTTGTTTCTTAGCTTCCCAAAGAGCTGGAAGCAAGATGCTGTGGGGCCCAACTCGCCCTTTGGAAAGAAGCCTGCACGTTGTGCCTTTCAGCTCTAGGGCAAAGTAGCACACCCAGAGCAGAAGTCCTACTTCAGCCAGATCAGGCCTGCAAAGAAACTGCGTTTCACAGGCCTTTGGAAGAGATGTTCCCGGTAGGCTGTAAGAGCACTGTGCAGAGCGAGTTGTTTCTTAGCTTCCCAAAGAGCTGGAAGCAAGATGCCGTGGGGCCCAACTCGCCCTTTGGAAAGAAGCCTGCACGTTGTGCCTTTCAGCTCTAGGGCAAAGTAGCACACCCAGAGCAGAAGTGCTACTTCAGCCAGATCAGGCCTGCAAAGAAACTGCGTTTCACAGGCCTTTGGAAGAGATGTTCCCGGTAGGCTGTAAGAGCACTGTGCAGAGCGAGTTGTTTCTTAGCTTCCCAAAGAGCTGGAAGCAAGATGCCGTGGGGCCCAACTCGCCCCTTGGAAAGAAGACTGCACGTTGTGCCTTTCATCTCTAGGGCAGTGCAGCACACCCAGAGCAGAAGTCCTACTTTAGCCGGATCAGGCCTGCAAAGAAACTGCGTTTCACAGGCCTTTGGAAGAGATGTTCCCGGTAGGCTGTAAGAGCACTGTGCAGAGCGAGTTGTTTCTTAGCTTCCCAAAGAGCTGTAAGCAAGATGCTGTGGGGCCCAACTCGCCCTTTGGAAAGAAGCCTGCACGTTGTGCCTTTCAGCTCTAGGGCAAAGTAGCACACCCAGAGCAGAAGTCCTACTTCAGCCAGATCAGGCCTGCAAACAAACTGCGTTTCACAGGCCTTTGGAAGAGATGTTCCCGGTAGGCTGTAAGAGCACTGTGCAGAGCGAGTTGTTTCTTAGCTTCCCAAAGAGCTGGAAGCAAGATGCTGTGGGGCCCAACTCGCCCTTTGGAAAGAAGCCTGCACGTTGTGCCTTTCAGTTCTAGGGCAAAGTAGCACACCCACAGCAGAAGTAATACTTCAGCCAGATCAGGCCTGCAAAGAAACTGCGTTTCACAGGCCTTTGGAAGAGATGTTCCCTGTAGGCTGTAAGAGCACTGTGCAGAGCGAGATGCTTCTTAGCTTCTGAAAGAGCTGGAAGCAAGATGCTGTGGGGCCCAACTCGCCCTTTGTAAAGAAGCCTACACGTTGTGCCTTTCAGCTCTAGGGCAATGTAGCACACCCAGAGCAGAAGTCCTACTTCAGCCAGATCAGGCCTGCAAAGAAACTGCGTTTCACAGGCCTTTGGAAGAGATGTTCCCGGTAGGCTGTAAGAGCACTGTGCAGAGCGAGTTGTTTCTTGGGTTCCCAAAGAGCTGGAAGCAAGATGCTGTGGGGCCCAACTCGCCCTTTGGAAAGAAGCCGGCACGTTGTGCCTTTCAGCTCTAGGGCAAAGTAGCACAGCCAGAGCAGAAGTCCTACTTCAGCCAGATCAGGCCTGCAAAGAAACTGCGTTTCACAGGCCTTTGGAAGAGATGTTCCCGGTAGGCTGTAAGAGCTCTGAGAAGAGCGAGTTGTTTCTTAGCTTCCCAAAGAGCTGGAAGCAAGATGCTGTGGGGCCCAACTCGCCCTTTGGAAAGAAGCCTGCACGTTGTGCCTTTCAGCTCTAGGGCAATGTAGCACACCAAGAGCAGACGTCCTACTTCTGCCCGATCAGGCCTGCAAAGAAACTGCGCTTCACAGGCCTCTGGAAGAGATGTTCCCGGTAGGCTGCAAGAAAACTGTGCAGAGCGAGTTGTTTCTTAGCTTCCCAAAGAGCTGGAAGCAAGATGCCGTGTGGCCCAACTCGCCCTCAGTAAAGAAGCCGGCACGTTGTGCCTTTCAGCTCTAGGGCAAAGTAGCACAGCCAGAGCAGAAGTCCTACTTCAGCCAGATCAGGCCTGCCAAGAAACTGCGTTTCACAGGCCTTTGGAAGAGATGTTCCCGGTAGGCTGTAAGAGCACTGTGCAGAGCGAGTTGTTTCTTAGCTTCCCAAAGAGCTGGAAGCAAATGCTGTGGGGCCGAACTCGCCCTTTGGAAAGAAGCCTGCACGTTGTGCCTTTCAGCTCTAGGGCAAAGTAGCACACCCAGAGCAGAAGTCCTACTTCAGCCAGATCAGGCCTGCAAAGAAACTGCGTTTCACAGGCCTTTGGAAGAGATGTTCCCGGTAGGCTGTAAGAGCACTGTGCAGAGCGAGTTGTTTCTTAGCTTCCCAAAGAGCTGGAAGCAAGATGCTGTGGGGCCCAACTCGCCCTTTGGAAAGAAGCCTGCACGTTGTGCCTTTCAGCTCTAGGGCAACGTAGCACACCCAGAGCAGAAGTCCTACTTCAGCCAGATCAGGCTTGCAAAGAAACTGCGTTTCACAGGCCTTTGGAAGAGATGTTCCCGGTAGGCTGTAAGAGCACTGTGCAGAGCGAGTTGTTTCTTAGCTTCCCAAAGAGCTGGAAGCAAGATGCTGTGGGGCCCAACTCGCCCTTTGGAAAGAAGCCTGCACGTTGTGCCTTTCAGCTCTAGGGCAAAGTAGCACACCCAGAGCAGAAGTCCTACTTCAGCCAGATCAGGCCTGCAAAGAAACTGCGTTTCACAGGCCTTTGGAAGAGATGTTCCCGGTAGGCTGTAAGAGCACTGTGCAGAGCGAGTTGTTTCTTAGCTTCCCAAAGAGCAGGAAGCAAGATGCTTTGGGACCCAACTCGCCCTTTGCAAAGAAGCCAGCACGTTGTGCCTTTCAGCTCTAGGGCAAAGTAGCACAGCCAGAGCAGAAGTCCTACTTCAGCCAGATCAGACCTGCCAAGAAACTGCGTTTCACAGGCCTTTGGAAGAGATGTTCCCGGTAGGCTGTAAGATCACTGTGCAGAGCGAGTTGTTTCTTAGCTTCCCAAAGAGCTGGAAGCAAGATGCCGTGGGGCCCAACTCGCCCTTTGGAAAGAAGCCTGCACGTTGTGCCTTTCAGCTCTAGGGCAGTGTAGCACACCCAGAGCAGAAGTCCTACTTCAGCCAGATCAGGCCTGCAAAGAAACTGCGTTTCACAGGCCTTTGGAAGAGATGTTCCCGGTAGGCTGTAAGAGCACTGTGCAGAGCGAGTTGTTTCTTAGCTTCCCAAAGATCTGGAAGCAAGATGGTGTTAGGCCCAACTCGCCCTTTGGAAAGAAGCCTGCACTTTGTGCCTTTCAGCTCTAGGGCAATGTAGCACACCCAGAGCAGAAGTCCTACTTCAGCCAGATCAGGCCTGCAAAGAAACTGCGTTTCACAGGCCTTTGGAAGAGATGTTCCCGGTAGGCTGTAAGAGCACTGTGCAGAGCGAGATGTTTCTTAGCTTCTGAAAGAGCTGGAAGCAAGATGCTGTGGGGCCCAACTCTCCCTTTGTAAAGAAGCCTACACGTTGTGCCTTTCAGCTCTAGGGCAATGTAGCACACCCAGAGCAGAAGTCCTACTTCAGCCAGATCAGGCCTGCAAAGAAACTGCGTTTCACAGGCCTTTGGAAGAGATGTTTCCGGTAGGCTGTAAGAGCACTGTGCAGAGCGAGTTGTTTCTTAGGTTCCCAAAGAGCTGGAAGCAAGATGCTGTGGGGCCCAACTCGCCCTTTGGAAAGAAGCCTGCACGTTGTGCCTTTCAGCTCTAGGGCAAAGTAGCACACCCAGAGCAGAAGTAATACTTCAGCCAGATCAGGCCTGCAAAGAAACTGCGTTTCAAAGGCCTTTGGAAGAGATGTTCCCGGTAGGCTGTAAGAGCACTGTGCAGAGCGAGTTGTTTCTTAGCTTCCCAAAGAGCTGGAAGCAAGATGCTGTGGGGCCCAACTCGCCCTTTGGAAAGAAGCCTGCACGTTGTGCCTTTCAGCTCTAGGGCAATGTAGCACACCCAGAGCAGAAGTCCTACTTCTGCCCGATCAGGCCTGCAAAGAAACTGCGTTTCACAGGCCTTTGGAAGAGATGTTCCCGGTAGGCTGCAAGAGCACTGTGCAGAGCGAGTTGTTTCTTAGCTTCCCAAAGAGCTGGAAGCAAGATGTCGTGTGGCCCAACTCGCCCTTCGGAAAGAAGCCGGCACGTTGTGCCTTTCAGCTCTAGGGCAAAGTAGCACAGCCAGAGCAGAAGTCCTACTTCAGCCAGATCAGGCCTGCCAAGAAACTGCGTTTCACAGGCCTTTGGAAGAGATGTTCCCGGTAGGCTGTAAGAGCACTGTGCAGAGCGAGTTGTTTCTTCGCTTCCCAAAGAGCTGGAAGCAAGACGCCGTGGGGCCCAACTCGCCCCTTGGAAAGAAGCCTGCACGTTGTGCCTTTCATCTCTAGGGCAGTGTAGAACACCCAGAGCAGAAGTGCTACTTCAGCCAGATCAGGCCTGCATAGAAACTGCATTTCACAGGCCTTTGGAAGAGATGTTACCGGTAGGCTGTAAGAGCACTGTGCAGAGCGAGTTGTTTCGTAGCTTCCCAAAGAGCTGGAAGCAAGATGCTGTGGGGCCCAACTAGCCCCTTGGAAAGAAGACTGCACGTTGTGCCTTTCATCTCTAGGGCAGTGCAGCACACACAGAGCAGAAGTCCTACTTTAGCCGGATCAGGCCTGCAAAGAAACTGCGTTTCACAGGCCTTTGGAAGAGATGTTCCCGGTAGGCTGTAAGAGCACTGTGCAGAGCGAGTTGTTTCTTAGCTTCCCAAAGATCTGTAAGCAAGATGCTGTGGGGCCCAACTCGCCCTTTGGAAAGAAGCCTGCACGTTGTGCCTTTCAGCTCTAGGGCAAAGTAGCACACCCAGAGCAGAAGTCCTACTTCAGCCAGATCAGGCCTGCAAACAAACTGCGTTTCACAGGCCTTTGGAAGAGATGTTCCCGGTAGGCTGTAAGAGCACTGTGCAGAGCGAGTTGTTTCTCAGCTTCCCAAAGAACTGGAAGCAAGATGCTGTGGCGTCCAACTCGCCCTTTGGAAAGAAGCCTGCACGTTGTGCCTTTCAGCTCTAGGGCAATGTAGCACACCCAGAGCTGAAGTCCTACTTCAGCCAGATCAGGCCTGCAAAAGAAACTGCGTTTCACAGGCCTTTGGAAGAGATGTTCCCGGTAGGCTGTAAGAGCACTGTGCAGAGCGAGTTGTTTCTTAGCTTCCCAAAGAGCTGGAAGCAAGATGCTGTGGGGCCCTACTCGCCCTTTCGAAAGAAGCCTGTACGTTGTGCCTTTCAGCTCTAGGGCAAAGCAGCACACGCAGAGCAGAAGTCCTACTTCAGCCAGATCAGGCCTGCAAAGAAACTGCGTTTCACAGGCCTTTGGAAGAGATGTTCCCGGTAGCCTGTAAGAGCTCTGAGAAGAGCGAGTTGTTTCTTAGGTTCCCAAAGAGCTGGAAGCAAGATGCTGTGGGGCCCAACTCGCCATTTGGAAAGAAGCCTGCACGTTGTGCCTTTCAGCTATAGGGCAAAGTAGCACACCCAGAGCAGAAGTAATACTTCAGCCAGATCAGGCCTGCAAAGAAACTGCGTTTCACAGGCCTTTGGAAGAGATGTTCCCGGTAGGCAGTAAGAGCTCTGAGAAGAACGAGTTGTTTCTTAGCTCCCCAAAGAGCTGGAAGCAAGATGCTGTGGGGCCCAACTCGCCCTTTGGAAAGAAGCCTGCACGTTGTGCCTTTCAGCTCTAGGGCAATGTAGCACACCCAGAGCAGATGTCCTACTTCTGCCCGATCAGGCCTGCAAAGAAACTGCGCTTCACAGGCCTTTGGAAGAGATGTTCCCGGTAGGCTGCAAGAGCACTGTGCAGAGCGAGTTGTTTCTTAGCTTCCCAAAGAGCTGGAAGAAAGATGCCGTGTGGCCCAACTCGCCCTCAGGAAAGAAGCCGGCACGTTGTGCCTTTCAGCTCTAGGGCAAAGTAGCACAGCCAGAGCAGAAGTCCTACTTCAGCCAGATCAGGCCTGCCAAGAAACTGCGTTTCACAGGCCTTTGGAAGAGATGTTCCCGGTAGGCTGTAAGAGCACTGTGCAGAGCGAGTTGTTTCTCAGCTTCCCAAAGAACTGGAAGCAAGATGCTGTGGGGTCCAACTCGCCCTTTGGAAAGAAGCCTGCACGTTGTGCCTTTCAGCTCTAGGGCAATGTAGCACACCCAGAGCTGAAGTCCTACTTCAGCCAGATCAGGCCTGCAAAAGAAACTGCGTTTCACAGGCCTTTGGAAGAGATGTTCCCGGTAGGCTGTAAGAGCACTGTGCACAGCGAGTTGTTTATTAGCTTCCCAAAGAGCTTGAAGCAAGATGCTGTGGGGCCCTACTCGCCCTTTCGAAAGAAGCCTGTACGTTGTGCATTTCAGCTCTAGGGCAAAGCAGCACACGCAGAGCAGAAGTCCTACTTCAGCCAGATCAGGCCTGCAAAGAAACTGCGTTTCACAGGCCTTTGGAAGAGATGTTCCCGGTAGCCTGTAAGAGCTCTGAGAAGAGCAAGTTGTTTCTTAGCTTCCCAAAGAGCTGGAAGCAAGATGCTGTGGGGCCCAACTCGCCCTTTGTAAAGAAGCCTGCACTTTGTGCCTTTCAGCTCTAGGGCAATGTAGCACACCCAGAGCAGAAGTCCTACTTCAGCCAGATCAGGCCTGCAAAGAAACTGCGTTTCACAGGCCTTTGGAAGAGATGTTCCCGGTAGGCTGTAAGAGCACTGTGCAGAGCGAGTTGTTTCTTAGGTTCCCAAAGAGCTGGAAGCAAGATGCTGTGGGGCCCAACTCGCCCTTTGGAAAGAAGCCTGCACTTTGTACCTTTCAGCTCTAGGGCAATGTAGCACACCCAGAGCAGAAGTCCTACTTCAGCCAGATCAGGCCTGCAAAGAAACTGCGTTTCACAGGCCTTTGGAAGAGATGTTCCCGGTAGGCTGTAAGAGCACTGTGCAGAGCGAGATGTTTCTTAGCTTCTGAAAGAGCTGGAAGCAAGATGCTGTGGGGCCCAACTCGCCCTTTGTAAAGAAGCCTACACGTTGTGCCTTTCAGCTCTAGGGCAATGTAGCACACCCAGAGCAGAAGACCTACTTCAGCCAGATCAGGCCTGCAAAGAAACTGCGTTTCACAGGCCTTTGGAAGAGATGTTCCCGGTAGGCTGTAAGAGCTCTGAGAAGAGCGAGTTGTTTCTTAGCTTCCCAAAGAGCTGGAAGCAAGATGCTGTGGGGCCCAACTCGCCCTTTGGAAAGAAGCCTGCACGTTGTGCCTTTCAGCTCTAGGGCAATGTAGCACACCCAGAGCAGAAGTCCTACTTCTGCCCGATCAGGCCTGCAAAGAAACTGCGCTTCACAGGCCTCTGGAAGAGATGTTCCCGGTAGGCTGCAAGAGCACTGTGCAGAGCGAGTTGTTTCTTAGCTTCCCAAAGAGCTGGAAGCAAGATGCCGTGTGGCCCAACTCGCCCTCAGTAAAGAAGCCGGCACGTTGTGCCTTTCAGCTCTAGGGCAAAGTAGCACAGCCAGAGCAGAAGTCCTACTTCAGCCAGATCAGGCCTGCCAAGAAACTGCGTTTCACAGGCCTTTGGAAGAGATGTTCCCGGTAGGCTGTAAGAGCACTGTGCAGAGCGAGTTGTTTCTTAGCTTCCCAAAGAGCTGGAAGCAAATGCTGTGGGGCCGAACTCGCCCTTTGGAAAGAAGCCTGCACGTTGTGCCTTTCAGCTCTAGGGCAAAGTAGCACACCCAGAGCAGAAGTCCTACTTCAGCCAGATCAGGCCTGCAAAGAAACTGCGTTTCACAGGCCTTAGGAAGAGATGTTCCCGGTAGGCTGTAAGAGCACTGTGCAGAGCGAGTTGATTCTTAGCTTCCCAAAGAGCAGGAAGCAAGATGCTTTGGGACCCAACTCGCCCTTTGGAAAGAATCCTGCTCGTTGTGCCTTTCAGCTCTAGGGCAACGTAGCACACCCGGAGCTGAAGTCCTACTTCAGCCAGATCTGGCCTCCAAAGAAACTGCGTTTCACAGGCCTTTGGAAGAGATGTTCCCGGTAGGCTGTAAGAGCACTGTGGAGAGCGAGATGTTTCTTAGCTTCACAAAGAGCTGGAAGCAAGATGCTGTGGGGCCCAACTTGCCATTTGGAACGAAGCCTGCACGTTGGGCCTTTCAGCACTAGGGCAATGTAGCACACCCAGAGCAGAAGTCCCACTTCGCCCGATCAGGCCTGCAAAGAAACTGCGCTTCACAGGCCTTTGGAAGAGATGTTCCCGGTAGTCTGCATGAGCACTGTGCAGAGCGAGTTGTTTCTTAGCTTCGCAAAGAGCAGGAAGCAAGATGCTTTGGGACCCAACTCGCCCTTTGCAAAGAAGCCAGCACGTTGTGCCTTTCAGCTCTAGGGCAAAGTAGCACAGCCAGAGCAGAAGTCCTACTTCAGCCAGATCAGACCTGCCAAGAAACTGCGTTTCACAGGCCTTTGGAAGAGATGTTCCCGGTAGGCTGTAAGATCACTGTGCAGAGCGAGTTGTTTCTTAGCTTCCCAAAGAGCTGGAAGCAAGATGCCGTGGGGCGCAACTCGCCCTTTGGAAAGAAGCCTGCACGTTGTGCCTTTCAGCTCTAGGGCAGTGTAGCACACCCAGAGCAGAAGTCCTACTTCATCCAGATCAGGCCTGCAAAGAAACTGCGTTTCACAGGCCTTTGGAAGAGATGTTCCCGGTAGGCTGTAAGAGCACTGTGCAGAGCGAGTTGTTTCTTAGCCTCCCAAAGATATGGAAGCAAGATGGTGTTAGGCCCAACTCGCCCTTTTGAAAGAAGCCTGCACTTTGTGCCTTTCAGCTCTAGGGCAATGTAGCACACCCAGAGCAGAAGTCCTACTTCAGCCAGATCAGGCCTGCAAAGAAACTGCGTTTCACAGGCCTTTGGAAGAGATGTTTCCGGTAGGCTGTAAGAGCACTGTGCAGAGCGAGTTGTTTCTTAGGTTCCCAAAGAGCTGGAAGCAAGATGCTGTGGGGCCCAACTCGCCCTTTGGAAAGAAGCCTGCACGTTGTGCCTTTCAGCTCTAGGGCAAAGTAGCACACCCACAGCAGAAGTAATACTTCAGCCAGATCAGGCCTGCAAAGAAACTGCGTTTCAAAGGCCTTTGGAAGAGATGTTCCCGGTAGGCTGTAAGAGCTCTGAGAAGAGCGAGTTGTTTCTTAGCTTCCCAAAGAGCTGGAAGCAAGATGCTGTGGGGCCCAACTCGCCCTTTGGAATGAAGCCTGCACGTTGTGCCTTTCAGCTCTAGGGCAATGTAGCACACCCAGAGCAGAAGTCCTACTTCTGCCCGATCAGGCCTGCAAAGAAACTGCGCTTCACAGGCCTTTGGAAGAGATGTTCCCGGTAGGCTGCAAGAGCAATGTGCAGAGCGAGTTGTTTCTTAGCTTCCCAAAGAGCTTGAAGAAAGATGTCGTGTGGCCCAACTCGCCCTCCGGAAAGAAGCCGGCACGTTGTGCCTTTCAGCTCTAGGGCAAAGTAGCACAGCCAGAGCAGAAGTCCTACTTCAGCCAGATCAGGCCTGCAAAGAAACTGCGTTTCACAGGCCTTTGGAAGAGATGTTCCCGGTAGGCTGTAAGAGCACTGTGCAGAGCGAGTTGTTTCTTCGCTTCCCAAAGAGCTGGAAGCAAGACGCCGTGGGGCCCAACTCGCCCCTTGGAAAGAAGCCTGCACGTTGTGCCTTTCATCTCTAGGGCAGTGTAGAACACCCAGAGCAGAAGTGCTACTTCAGCCAGATCAGGCCTGCATAGAAACTGCATTTCACAGGCCTTTGGAAGAGATTTTACCGGTAGGCTGTAAGAGCACTGTGCAGAGCGAGTTGTTTCTTAGCTTCCCAAAGAGCTGGAAGCAAGACGCTGTGGGGCCCAACTCGCCATTCGGAAAGAAGCCTGCACGTTGTGCCTTTCAGCTCTAGGGCAAAGTAGCACACCCAGAGCAGAAGTAATACTTCAGCCAGATCAGGCCTGCAAAGAAACTGTGTTTCACAGGCCTTTGGAAGAGATGTTCCCGGTAGGCTGTAAGAGCACAGTGCAGAGCGAGATGTTTCTTAGCTTCTGAAAGAGCTGGAAGCAAGATGCTGTGGGGCCCAACTCGCCCTTTGTAAAGAAGCCTACACGTTGTGCCTTTCAGCTCTAGGGCAATGTAGCACACCCAGAGCAGAAGTCCTACTTCAGCCAGATCAGGCCTGCAAAGAAACTGCGTTTCACAGGCCTTTGGAAGAGATGTTCCCGGTAGGCTGTAAGAGCACTGTGCAGAGCGAGTTGTTTCTTGGGTTCCCAAAGAGCTGGAAGCAAGATGCTGTGGGGCCCAACTCGCCCTTTGGAAAGAAGCCTGCACGTTGTGCCTTTCAGCTCTAGGGCAAAGTAGCACACCCAGAGCAGAAGTAATACTTCAGCCAGATCAGGCCTGCAAAGAAACTGCGTTTCACAGGCCTTTGGAAGAGATGTTCCCGGTAGGCTGTAAGAGCTCTGAGAAGAGCGAGTTGTTTCTTAGCTTCCCAAAGAGCTGGAAGCAAGATGCTGTGGGGCCCAACTCGCCCTTTGGAAAGAAGCCTGCACGTTGTGCCTTTCAGCTCTAGGGCAATGTAGCACACCCAGAGCAGAAGTCCTACTTCTGCCCGATCAGGCCTGCAAAGAAACTGCGTTTCACAGGCCTTTGGAAGAGATGTTCCCGGTAGGCTGCAAGAAAACTGTGCACAGCGAGTTGTTTCTTAGCTTCCCAAAGAGCTGGAAGCAAGATGCTGTGGGGCCCAACTCGCCCTCAGGAAAGAAGCCGGCATGTTGTGCCTTTCAGCTCTAGGGCAAAGTAGCACAGCCAGAGCAGAAGTCCTACTTCAGCCAGATCAGGCCTGCCAAGAAACTGCGTTTCACAGGCCTTTGGAAGAGATGTTCCCGGTAGGCTGTAAGAGCACTGTGCAGAGCGAGTTGTTTCTTAGCTTCCCAAAGAGCTGGAAGCAAATGCTGTGGGGCCGAACTCGCCCTTTGGAAAGAAGCCTGCACGTTGTGCCTTTCAGCTCTAGGGCAAAGTAGCACACCCAGAGCAGAAGTCCTACTTCAGCCAGATCAGGCCTGCAAAGAAACTGCGTTTCACAGGCCTCTGGAAGAGATGTTCCCGGTAGGCTGTAAGAGCACTGTGCAGAGCGAGTTGTTTCTTAGGTTCCCAAAGAGCTGGAAGCAAGATGGTGTGGGGCCCAACTCGCCCTTTGGAAAGAAGCCTGCACGTTGTGCCTTTCAGCTCTAGGGCAAAGTAGCACACACAGAGCAGAAGTCCTAGTTCAGTCAGATCAGGCCTGCAAAGAAACTGCGTTTCACAGGCCTTTGGAAGAGATGTTCCCGGTAGCCTGTAAGAGCACTGTGCAGAGCGAGATGTTTCTTAGCTTCTGAAAGAGCTGGAAGCAAGATGCTGTGGGGCCCAACTCGCCCTTTGTAAAGAAGCCTACACGCTGTGCCTTTCAGCTCTAGGGCAATGTAGCACACCCAGAGCAGAAGTCCTACTTCAGCCAGATCAGGCCTGCAAAGAAACTGCGTTTCACAGGCCTTTGGAAGAGATGTTCCCGGTAGCCTGTAAGAGCTCTGAGAAGAGCGAGTTGTTTCTTAGCTTCCCAAAGAGCTGGAAGCAAGATGCTGTGGGGCCCATCTCGCCCTTTGGAAAGAATCCTGCACTTTGTGCCTTTCAGCTCTAAGGCAATGTAGCACACCCAGAGCAGAAGTCCTACTTCAGCCAGATCAGGCCTGCAAAGAAACTGCGTTTCACAGGCCTTTGTAAGAGATGTTCCCTGTAGGCTGTAAGAGCACTGTGCAGAGCGAGTTGTTTCTTAGCTTCCCAAAGAGCTGGAATCAAGATGGTGTGATGCCCAACTCGCCCTTTGGACTGAAGCCTGCACTTTGTACCTTTCAGCTCTAGGGCAATGTAGCACACCCAGAGCAGAAGTCCTACTTCAGCCAGATCAGGCCTGCCAAGAAACTGCGTTTCACAGGCCTTTGGAAGAGATGTTCCCGGTAGGCTGTAAGAGCACTGTGCAGAGCGAGATGTTTCTTAGCTTCTGAAAGAGCTGGAAGCAAGATGCTGTGGGGCCCAACTCGCCCTTTGTAAAGAAGCCTACACGTTGTGCCTTTCAGCTCTAGGGCAATGTAGCACACCCAGAGCAGAAGTCCTACTTCAGCCAGATCAGGCCTGCAAAGAAACTGCGTTCCACAGGCCTTTGGAAGAGATGTTCCCGGTAGGCTGTAAGAGCACTGTGCAGAGCGAGTTGTTTCTTGGGTTCCCAAAGAGCTGGAAGCAATATGCTGTGGGGCCCAACTCGCCCTTTGGAAAGAAGCCTGCACGTTGTGCCTTTCAGCTCTAGGGCAAAGTAGCACACCCAGAGCAGAAGTAATACTTCAGCCAGATCAGGCCTGCAAAGAAACTGCGTTTCACAGGCCTTTGGAAGAGATGTTCCCGGTAGGCTGTAAGAGCTCTGAGAAGAGCGAGTTGTTTCTTAGCTTCCCAAAGAGCTGGAAGCAAGATGCTGTGGGGCCCAACTCGCCCTTTGGAAAGAAGCCTGCACGTTGTTCCTTTCAGCTCTAGGGCAATGTAGCACACCCAGAGCAGAAGTCCTACTTCTGCCCGATCAGGCCTGCAAAGAAACTGCGCTTCACAGGCCTTTGGAAGAGATGTTCCCGGTAGGCTGTAAGAGCACTGTGCAGAGCGAGTTGTTTCTTAGCTCCCAAAGAGCTGGAAGCAAGATGCCGTGTGGCCCAACTCGCCCTCAGGAAAGGAGCCGGCATGTTGTGCCTTTCAGCTCTAGGGCAAAGTAGCACAGCCAGAGCAGAAGTCCTACTTCAGCCAGATCAGGCCTGCAAAGAAACTGCGTTTCACAGGCCTTTGGAAGAGATGTTCCCGGTAGGCTGTAAGAGCACTGTGCAGAGCGAGTTGTTTCTTAGGTTCCCAAAGAGCTGGAAGCAAGATGCTGTGGGGCCCAACTCGCCGTTTGGAAAGAAGCCTGCACGTTGTGCCTTTCAGCTCTAGGGCAAAGTAGCACACCCAGAGCAGAAGTCCTACTTCAGCCAGATCAGGCCTGCAAAGAAACTGCGTTACACAGGCCTTTGGAAGAGATGTTCCCGGTAGGCTGTAAGAGCACTGTGCACAGCGAGTTGTTTCATAGCTTCCCAAAGAGCTGGAAGCAAGATGCTGTGGGGCCCAACTCGCCCTTTGGAAAGAAGCCTGCACGTTGTGCCTTTCAGCTCTAGGGCAAAGTAGCACACCCAGAGCAGAAGTCCTACTTCAGCCAGATCAGGCCTGCAAAGAAACTGCGTTACACAGGCCTTTGGAAGAGATGTTCCCGGTTGCTGTGATAGCACTGAGAAGAGCGAGCTGTTTCTTAGCTTCCCAAAGAGCTGGAAGCACGATGCTGTGAGGCCCAACTCGCCCTTTGGAAAGAAGCCTGCACATTGTGCCTTTCAGCTCTAGGGCAGTGTAGCTCACCCATAGCAGAAGTCCTACTTCTGCCAGATTAGGCCTGCCAAGAAACTGCGTTTCACAGACCTTTGGAAGAGATGTTCCCGGTAGGCTGTAAGAGCACTGTGCAGAGCGAGTTGTTTCTTAGCTTCCCAAAGAGCTGGAAGCAAGATGCTTGAGGCCCAACTCGCCCTTTGGAATAAGCCTGCACGTTGTGCCTTTCAGCTCTAGGGCAATGTAGCACACCCAGAGCAGAAGTCCTAGTTCAGCCAGATCAGGCCTGCAAAGACACTGCGTTTCACAGGCCTTTGGAAGAGATGTTCCCGGTAGGCTGTAAGAGCACTGTGCAGAGCGAGTTGTTTCATAGCTTCCCAAAGAGCTGGAAGCAAGATGCTGTGGGGCCCAACTCGCCCTTTGGAAAGAAGCCTGCACGTTGTGCCTTTCAGCTCTAGGGCAATGTAGCACACCCAGAGCAGAAGTCCTACTTCAGCCAGATCAGGCCTGCAAAGAAACTGCGTTACACAGGCCTTTGGAAGAGATGTTCCCGGTAGGCTGTGAGAGCACTGAGACGAGCGAGCTGTTTCTTAGCTTCCCAAAGAGCTGGAAGCAAGATGCTGTGAGGCCCAACTCGCCCTTTGGAAAGAAGCCTGCACGTTGTGCCTTTCAGCTCTAGGGCAGTGTAGCACACCCATAGCAGAAGTCCTACTTCTGCCAGATTAGGCCTGCCAAGAAACTGCGTTTCACAGGCCTTTGGAAGAGATGTTCCCGGTAGGCTGTAAGAGCACTGAGAAGAGCGAGTTGTTTATTAGGTTTCCTAAGAGCTGGAAGCAAGATACTGTGGGGCCCAACTCGCCCTTTGGAAAGAAGCCTGCACTTTGTGCCTTTCAGCTCTAGGGCAATGTAGCACACCCAGAGCAGAAGTCCTACTTCAGCCAGATCAGGCCTGCAAAGAAACTGCGTTTCACAGGCCTTTGGAAGAGATGTTCCCGGTAGGCTGTAAGAGCACTGTGCAGAGCGAGTTGTTTCTTAGCTTCCCAAAGAGCTGGAAGCAAGATGCTGTGGGGCCCAGCTCGCCCTTTGGAAAGAAGAGTGCACGTTGTGGCTTTCAGCTCTAGGGCAAAGTAGCACACCCAGAGCAGAAGTAATACTTCAGCCAGATCGGGCCTGCAAAGAAACTGCGTTTCACAGGCCTTTGGAAGAGATGTTCCCGGTAGCCTGTAAGAGCACTGTGCAGAGCGAGATGTTTCCTAGCTTCTGAAAGAGCTGGAAGCAAGATGCTGTGGGGCCCAACTCGCCCTTTGTAAAGAAGCCTACACGTTGTGCCTTTCAGCTCTAGGGCAATGTAGCACACCCAGAGCAGAAGTCCTACTTCAGCCAGATCAGGCCTGCAAAGAAACTGCGTTTCACAGGCCTTTGGAAGAGATGTTCCCGGTAGGCTGTAAGAGCACTGTGCAGAGCGAGTTGTTTCTTAGCTTCCCAAAGAGCTGGAAGCAAGATGCTGTGAGGCCCAACTCGCCCTTTGGAAAGAAGCCTGCACGTTGTGCCTTTCAGCTCTAGGGCAATGTAGCACACCCAGAGCAGAAGTCCTAGTTCAGCCAGATCAGGCCTGCAAAGAAACTGCGTTTCACAGGCCTTTGGAAGAGATGTTCCCGGAAGGCCTGTAAGAGCACTGTGCAGAGCGAGATGTTTCTTAGCTTCTGAAAGAGCTGGAAGCAAGATGCTGTGGGGCCCAACTCGCCCTTTGTAAAGAAGCCTACACGTTGTGCCTTTCAGCTCTAGGGCAATGTAGCACACCCAGAGCAGAAGTCCTACTTCAGCCAGATCAGGCCTGCAAAGAAACTGCGTTTCACAGGCCTTTGGAAGAGATGTTCCCGGTAGGCTGTAAGAGCAATGTGCAGAGCGAGTTGTTTCTTAGGTTCCCAAAGAGCTGGAAGCAAGATGGTGTGGGGCCGAACTCGCCCTTTGGAAAGAAGCCTGCACGTTGTGCCTTTCAGCTCTAGGGCAAAGTAGCACACCCAGAGCAGAAGTCCTACTTCAGCCAGATCAGGCCTGCAAAGAAACTGCGTTTCACAGGCCTTAGGAAGAGATGTTCCCGGTAGGCTGTAAGAGCTCTGAGAAGAGCGAGTTGTTCCTTAGCTTCCCAAAGAGCTGGAAGCAAGATGCTGTGGGGCCCAACTCGCCCTTTGGAAAGAAGCCTGCACTTTGTGCCTTTCAGCTGTAGGGCAATGTAGCACACCCAGAGCAGAAGTCCTACTTCAGCCAGATCAGGCCTGCAAAGAATCTGCGTTTCACAGGCCTTTGGAAGAGATGTTCCCGGTAGGCTGCAAGAGCACTGTGCAGAGCGAGTTGTTTCTTAGCTTCCCAAAGAGCTGGAAGCAAGATGAAGTGAGGCCCAACTCGCCCTTTGGAAAGAAGCCTGCACGTTGTGCCTTTCAGCTCTAGGGCAATGTAGCACACCCAGAGCAGAAGTCCTAGTTCAGCCAGATCAGGCCTGCAAAGAAACTGCGTTTCACAGGCCTTTGGAAGAGATGTTCCCGGTAGCCTGTAAGAGCACTGTGCAGAGCGAGATGTTTCTTAGCTTCTGAAAGAGCTGGAAGCAAGATGCTGTGGGGCCCAACTCGCCCTTTGTAAAGAAGCCTACACGTTGTGCCTTTCAGCTCTTGGGCAATGTAGCACACCCAGAGCAGAAGTCCTACTTCAGCCAGATCAGGCCTGCAAAGAAACTGCGTTTCACAGGCCTTTGGAAGACATGTTCCCGGTAGGCTGTAAGAGCACTGTGCAGAGCGAGTTGTTTCTTAGGTTCCCAAAGAGCTGGAAGCAAGATGCTGTGGGGCCCAACTCGCCCTTTGGAAAGAAGCCTGCACGTTGTGCCTTTCAGCTCTAGGGCAAAGTAGCACACCCAGAGCAGAAGTAATACTTCAGCCAGATCAGGCCTGCAAAGAAACTGCGTTTCACAGGCCTTTGGAAGAGATGTTCCCGGTAGGCTGTAAGAGCTCTGAGAAGAGCGAGTTGTTTCTTAGCTTCCCAAAGAGCTGGAAGCAAGATGCTGTGGGGCCCAACTCGCCCTTTGGAAAGAAGCCTGCACGTTGTGCCTTTCAGCTCTAGGGCAAAGTAGCACACCCAGAGCAGAAGTCCTACTTCAGCCAGATCAGGCCTGCAAAGAAACTGCGTTACACAGGCCTTTGGAAGAGATGTTCCCGGTAGGCTGTAAGAGCACTGTGCACAGCGAGTTGATTCATAGCTTCCCAAAGAGCTGTAAGCAAGATGCTGTGGGGCCCAGCTCGCCCTTTGGAAAGAAGCCTGCACGTTGTGCCTTTCAGCTCTAGGGCAATGTAGCACACCCAGAGCAGAAGTCCTACTTCAGCCAGATCAGGCCTGCAAAGAAACTGCGTTTCACAGGCCTTTGGAAGATATGTTCCCGGTAGGCTGTAAGAGCACTGTGCAGAGCGAGTTGTTTCTTATGTTCAGAAAGAGCTGGAAGCAAGATGCTTTGGGGCCCAACTCGCCCTTTTGAAAGAAGCCTGCACGTTGTGCCTTTCAGCTCTAGGGCAATGTAGCACACCCAGAGCTGAAGTCCTACTTCAGCCAGATCAGGCCAGCAAAGAAACTGCGTTTCACAGGCCTTTGGAAGAGATGTTCCCGGTAGGCTGTAAGAGCACTGTGCAGAGCGAGTTGTTTCTTAGCTTCCCAAAGAGCTGGAAGCAAGATGCTGTGGGGCCCAACTCGCCCTTTGGAAAGAAGCCTGCACGTTGGGCCTTTCAGCTCTAGGGCAAAGTTGCACACCCAGAGCAGAAGTCCTACTCAGCCAGATCAGGCCTGCAAATAAACTGTGTTTCACAGGCCTTTGGAAGAGATGTTCCCGGTAGGCTGTAGGAGCACTGTGCAGAGCGAGTTGTTTCTTAGCTTCCCAAAGAGCTGGAAGCAAGATGCTGTGGGGCCCAACTCGCCCTATGGAAAGAAGCCTGCACGTTGTGCCTTTCAGCTCTAGGACAAAGTAGCACACCCAGAGCAGAAGTCCTACTTCAGCCAGATCAGGCCTGCAAAGAAACTGCGTTTCACAGGCCTTTGGAAGAGATGTTCCCGGTAGGCTGTAAGACCACTGTGCAGAGCGAGTTGATTCTTAGCTTCCCAATGAGCTGGAAGCAAGATGCTGTGGGGCCCAACTCGCCCTTTGGAAAGAAGCCTGCACGTTGTGCCTTTCAGCTCTAGGGCAATGTAGCACACCCAGAGCAGAAGTCCTACTTCAGCCAGATCAGGCCTGCAAAGAAACTGCGCTTCACAGGCCTTTGGAAGAGATTTTCCCGGTAGGCTGTAAGAGCACTGAGAAGAGCGAGTTGTTTCTTAGCTTCCCAAAGAGCTGGAAGCAAGATGCTGTGGGGCTCAACTCGACCTTTGGAAAGAAGCCTGCACGTTGTGCCTTTCAGCTCTAGGGCAGTGTAGCACACCCAGAGCAGAAGTCCGACTTCAGCCAGATCAGGCCTGCAAAGAAACTGCGTTTCACAGGCCTTTGGAAGAGATGTTCCCGGTAGGCTGTAAGAGCACTGTGCAGAGCGAGTTGTTTCTTAGCTTCCGAAAGAGCTGGAAGCAAGATGCTGTGGGGCCCAACTCGCCCTTTGTAAAGAAGCCTGCACGTTGTGCCTTTCAGCTCTAGGGCAATGTAGCACACCCAGAGCAGAAGTCCTACTTCAGCCAGATCAGGCCTGCAAAGAAACTGCGTTTCACAGGCCTTTGGAAGAGATGTTCCCGGTAGGCTGTAAGAGCACTGTGCAGAGCGAGTTGTTTCTTAGCTTCCGAAAGAGCTGGAAGCAAGATGCTGTGGGGCCCAACTCGCCCTTTGGAAAGAAGCCTGCACGTTGTGCCTTTCAGCTCTAGGGCAATGTAGCACACCCAGAGCAGAAGTCCTACTTCAGCCAGATCAGGCCTGCAAAGAAACTGCGTTTCACAGGCCTTTGGAAGAGATGTTCCCGGTAGGCTGTAAGAGCACTGTGCAGAGCGAGTTGTTTCTTAGCTTCCGAAAGAGCTGGAAGCAAGATGCTGTGGGGCCCAACTCGCCCTTTGGAAAGAAGCCTACACGTTGTGCCTTTCAGCTCTAGGGCAATGTAGCACACCCAGAGCAGAAGTCCTACTTCAGCCAGATCAGGCCTGCAAAGAAACTGCGTTTCACAGGCCTTTGGTAGAGATGTTCCCGGTAGGCTGTAAGAGCACTGTGCAGAGCGAGTTGTTTCTTAGCTTCCCAAAGAGCTGGAAGCAAGATGCTGTGGGGCCCAACTCGCCCTTTGGAAAGAAGCCTGCACTTTGTGCCTTTCAGCTCTAGGGCAATGTAGCACACCCAGAGCAGAAGTCCTACTTCAGCCAGATCAGGCCTGCAAAGAAACTGCGTTTCACAGGCCTTTGGGGGAGATGTTCCCACTAGGCTGTAAGAGCACTGTGCAGAGCGAGTTGTTTCTTAGCTTCCCAAAGAGCTGGAAGCAAGATGCTGTGGGGCCCAACTCGCCCTTTGGAAAGAAGCCTGCACATTGTGCCTTTCAGCTCTAGGGCAAGGTAGCACACCCAGAGCAGAAGTCCTACTTCAGCCAGATCAGGCCTGCAAAGAAACTGCGTTTCACAGGCCTTTGGAAGAGATGTTCCCGTTAGGCTGTAAGAGCACTGTGCAGAGCGAGTTGTTTCTTAGCTTCCCAAAGAGCTGGAAGCAAGATGCTGTGGGGCCCAACTCGCCCTTTGGAAAGAAGCCTGCACGTTGTGCGTTTCAGCTCTAGGGCAAAGTAGCACACCCAGAGCAGAAGTCCTACTTCAGCCAGATCAGTCCTGCAAAGAAACTGCGTTTCACAGGCCTTTGGAAGAGATGTTCCCGGTAGGCTGTAAGAGCACTGTGCAGAGCGAGTTGTTTCTTAGCTTCCCAAAGAGCTGGAAGCAAGATGCTGTGGGGCCCAACTCGCCCTGTGGAAAGAAGCCTGCACGTTGTGCCTTTCAGCTCTAGGGCAATGTAGAACACCCAGAGCAGAAGTCCTACTTCAGCAATATCAGGCCTGCAAAGAAATTGCGTTTCACAGGCCTTTGGAAGAGATGTTCCCGGTAGGCTGTAAGAGCACTGTGCAGAGCGAGTTGTTTCGTAGCTTCCCAAAGAGCTGGAAGCAAGATGCTGTGGGGCCCAGCTCGCCCTTTGGAAAGAGGCCTGCACGTTGTGCATTTCAGCTCTAGGGCAATGTAGCACACCCAGAGCAGAAGTCCTACTTCAGCCAGATCAGGCCTGCAAAGAAACGCATTTCACAGGCCTTTGGAAGAGATGTTCCCGGTAGGCTGTACGAGCACTGTGCAGAGCGAGTTGTTTCTTAGCTTCCCAAAGAGCTGGAAGCAAGATGCTGTGGGGCCCAACTCGCCCTTTGGAAAGAAGCCTGCACGTTGTGCCTTTCAGCTCTAGGGCAATGTAGCACACCCAGAGCAGAAGTCCTACTTCAGCCAGATCAGGCCTGCAAAGAAACTGTGTTTCACAGGCCTTTGGAAGTGATGTTCCCGGTAGGCTGTAAGGGCACTGTGCAGAGCGAGTTGTTTCTTAGCTTCCCAAAGAGCTGGAAGCAAGATGCTGTGGGGCCCAACTCGCCCTTTGGAAAGAAGCCTGCACGTTGTGCCTTTCAGCTCTAGGGCAATGTAGCACACCCAGAGCAGAAGTCCTACTTCAGCCAGATCAGGCCTGCAAAGACACTGCATTTCACAGGCCTTTGGAATAGATGTTCCCGGTAGGCTGTAAGAGCACTGTGCAGAGTGAGTTGTTTCTTTGCTTCCCAAAGAGCTGGAAGCAAGATTCTGTGGGGCCCAACTCGCCCTTTGGAAAGAAGCCTGCACGTTGTGACTTTCAGCTCTAGGGCAATGTAGCACACCCAGAGCAGAAGTCCTACTTCAGCCAGATCAGGCCTGCAAAGTAACTGCGTTACACAGGCCTTTGGAAGAGATGTTCCCGGTAGGCTGTGAGAGCACTGAGAAGAGCGAGTTGTTTCTTAGCTTCCCAAAGAACTGGAAGCAAGATGCTGTGGGGCCCAACTCGCCCTTTGGAAAGAAGCCTGCACGTTGTGCCTTTCAGCTCTAGGGCAATGTAGCACACCCATAGCAGAAGTCCTACTTCAGCCAGATCAGGCCTGCAAAGAAACTGCGTTTAACAGGCCTTTGGTGGAGATGTTACCGGTAGGCTGTAAGAGCACTGAGAAGAGCGAGTTGTTTCTTAGCTTCCCAAAGAGATGTAAGCAAGATGCTGTGGGGCCCAACTCGCCCTTTGGAAAGAAGCCTGCTCGTTGTGCCTTTCAGCTCTAGGGCAATGTAGCACACCCAGAGCTGAAGTAATACTTCAGCCAGATCAGGCCTGCAAAGAAACTGCTTTTCACAGGCCTTTGGAAGAGATGTTCCCGGTAGGCTGTAAGAGCACTGTGCAGTGCGAGTTGTTTCTTAGCTTCCCAAAGAGCTGGAAGCAAGATGCTGTGGGGCCCAACTCGCCCTTTGGAAAGAAGCCTGCACGTTGTGCCTTTCAGCTCTAGGGCAATGTAGCACACCCAGAGCAGAAGTCCTACTTCAGCCAGATCAGGCCTGCAAAGAAACTGCGTTTCACAGGCCTTTGGAAGAGATGTTCCCGGTAGGCTGTAAGAGCACTGTGCAGAGCGAGTTGTTTCTTAGCTTCCCAAAGAGCTGGAAGCAAGATGCTGTGCGGCCCAACTCGCCCTTTGGAAAGAAGCCTGTACGTTGTGCCTTTCAGCTCTAGGGCAATGTAGCACACCCAGAGCAGAAGTCCGACTTCAGGCAGATCAGGCCTGCAAAGAAACTGCGTTTCACAGGCCTTTGGAAGAGATGTTCCCGGTAGGCTGTAAGAGCACTGTGCAGAGCGAGTTGTTTCTTAGCTTCCCAAAGAGCTGGAAGCAAGATGCTGTGGGGCCCAACTCGCCCTTTGGAAAGAAGCCTGCACGTTGTGCCTTTCAGCTCTAGGGCAAAGTAGCACAGCCAGAGCAGAAGTCCTACTTCAGGCAGATCAGGCCTGCAAAGAAACTGCATTTCACAGGCCTTTGGAAGAGATGTTCCCGGTAGGCTGTAAGAGCACTGTGCAGAGCGAGTTGTTTCTTAGCTTCCCAAAGAGCTGGAAGCAAGATGCTGTGGGGCCCAACTCGCCCTTTGGAAAGAAGCCTGCACGTTGTGCCTTTCAGCTCTAGGGCAATGTAGCACAACCAGAGCAGAAGTCCTACTTCAGCCAGATCAGGCCTGCAAAGAAACTGCGTTTCACAGGCCTTTGGAAGAGATGTTCCCGGTAGGCTGTAAGAGCACTGTGCAGAGCAAGTTGTTTCTTAGCTTCCCAAAGAGCTGGAAGCAAGATGCTGTGGGGCCCAACTCGCCCTTTGTAAAGAAGCCTACACGTTGTGCCTTTCAGCTCTAGGGCAATGTAGCACACCCAGAGCAGAAGTCCTACTTCAGCCAGATCAGGCCTGCAAAGAAACTGCGTTTCACAGGCCTTTGGTAGAGATGTTCCCGGTATGCTGTAAGAGCACTGTCCAGAGCGAGTTGTTTCTTAGCTTCCCAAAGAGCTGGAAGCAAGATGCTGTGAGGCCCAACTCGCCCTTTGGAAAGAAGCCTGCACTTTGTGCCTTTCAGCTCTAGGGCAATGTAGCACACCTAGAGCAGAAGTCCTACTTCAGCCAGATCAGACCTGCAAAGAAACTGCGTTTCACAGGCCTTTGGAAGAGATGTTCCCGGTAGGCTGTAAGAGCACTGTGCAGAGCGAGTTGTTTCTTAGCTTCCGAAAGAGCTGGAAGCAAGATGCTGTGGGGCCCAACTCGCCCTTTGTAAAGAAGCCTACACGTTGTGCCTTTCAGCTCTAGGTCAATGTAGCACACCCAGAGCAGAAGTCCTACTTCAGCCAGATCAGGCCTGCAAAGAAACTGCGTTTCACAGGTCTTTGGAAGAGATGTTCCTGGTAGGCTGTAAGAGCACTGTGCAGAGCGAGTTGTTTCTTAGCTTCCCAAAGAGCTGGAAGCAAGATGCTGTGGGGCCCAACTCGCCCTTTGGAAAGAAGCCTGCACGTTGTGCCTTTCAGCTCTAGGGCAATGTATCACACCCAGAGCAGAAGTCCTACTTCAGCCAGATCAGGCCTGCAAAGAAACTGCGTTACACAGGCCTTTGGAAGAGATGTTCCCACTAGGCTGTAAGAGCACTGAGCAGAGCGAGTTATTTCTCAGCTTCCCAAAGAGCTGGAAGCAAGATGCAGTAGGGCCCAACTCGCCCTTTGGAAAGAAGCCTGTACGTTGTGCCTTTCAGCTCTAGGGCAAGGTAGCTCACCCAGAGCAGAAGTCCTACTTCAGCCAGATCAGGCCTGCAAAGAAACTGAGTTACACAGGCCTTTGTAAGAGATGTTCCCGTTAGGCTGTGAGAGCACTGAGAAGAGCGAGTTGTTTCTTAGCTTCCCAAAGAGCTGGAAGCAAGATGCTGTGGTCCCAACTCGCCCTTTGGAAAGAAGCCTGCACGTTGTGCCTTTCAGCTCTAGGGCAATGTAGCACACCCATAGCAGAAGTCCTACTTCAGCCAGTTCAGTCCTGCAAAGAAACTGCGTTTCACAGGCCTTTGGAAGAGATGTTCCCGGTAGGCTGTAAGAGCACTGAGAAGAGCGAGTTGTTTCTTAGCTTCCCAAAGAGCTGGAAGCAAGATGCTGTGGGGCCCAACTCGCCCTGTGGAAAGAAGCCTGCACGTTGTGCCTTTCAGCTCTAGGGCAATGTAGAACACCCAGAGCAGAAGTCCTACTTCAGCAATATCAGGCCTGCAAAGAAATTGCGTTTCACAGGCCTTTGGAAGAGATGTTCCCGGTAGGCTGTAAGAGCACTGTGCAGAGCGAGTTGTTTCGTAGCTTCCCAAAGAGCTGGAAGCAAGATGCTGTAGGGCCCAGCTCGCCCTTTGGAAAGAGGCCTGCACGTTGTGCATTTCAGCTCTAGGGCAATGTAGCACACCCAGAGCAGAAGTCCTACTTCAGCCAGATCAGGCCTGCAAAGAAACGCGTTTCACAGGCCTTTGGAAGAGATGTTCCCGGTAGGCTGTACGAGCACTGTGCAGAGCGAGTTGTTTCTTAGCTTCCCAAAGAGCTGGAAGCAAGATGCTGTGGGGCCCAACTCGCCCTTTGGAAAGAAGCCTGCACGTTGTGCCTTTCAGCTCTAGGGCAATGTAGCACACCCAGAGCAGAAGTCCTACTTCAGCCAGATCAGGCCTGCAAAGAAACTGTGTTTCACAGGCCTTTGGAAGTGATGTTCCCGGTAGGCTGTAAGAGCACTGTGCAGAGCGAGTTGTTTCTTAGCTTCTGAAAGAGCTGGAAGCAAGATGCTGTGGGGCCCAACTCGCCCTTTGGAAAGAAGCCTGCACGTTGTGCCTTTCAGCTCTAGGGCAATGTAGCACACCCAGAGCAGAAGTCCTACTTCAGCCAGATCAGGCCTGCAAAGACACTGCATTTCACAGGCCTTTGGAATAGATGTTCCCGGTAGGCTGTAAGAGCACTGTGCAGAGTGAGTTGTTTCTTTGCTTCCCAAAGAGCTGGAAGCAAGATGCTGTGGGGCCCAACTCGCCCTTTGGAAAGAAGCCTGCACGTTGTGACTTTCAGCTCTAGGGCAATGTAGCACACCCAGAGCAGAAGTCCTACTTCAGCCAGATCAGGCCTGCAAAGTAACTGCGTTACACAGGCCTTTGGAAGAGATGTTCCCGGTAGGCTGTGAGAGCACTGAGAAGAGCGAGTTGTTTCTTAGCTTCCCAAAGAACTGGAAGCAAGATGCTGTGGGGCCCAACTCGCCCTTTGGAAAGAAGCCTGCACGTTGTGCCTTTCAGCTCTAGGGCAATGTAGCACACCCATAGCAGAAGTCCTACTTCAGCCAGATCAGGCCTGCAAAGAAACTGCGTTTAACAGGCCTTTGGTGGAGATGTTACCGGTAGGCTGTAAGAGCACTGTGCAGAGCGAGTTGTTTCTTAGCTTCCCAAAGAGATGTAAGCAAGATGCTGTGGGGCCCAACTCGCCCTTTGGAAAGAAGCCTGCACGTTGTGCCTTTCAGCTCTAGGGCAAAGTAGCACAACCAGAGCAGAAGTCCTACTTCAGCCAGATCAGGCCTGCAAAGAAACTGCGTTTCACAGGCCTTTGGAAGAGATGTTCCCAGTAGGCTGTAAGAGCACTGTGCAGAGCGAGTTGTTTCTTAGCTTCCCAAAGAGCTGGAAGCAACATGCTGTGGGGCCCAACTCGCCCTTTGGAAAGAAGCCTGTACGTTGTGCCTTTCAGCTCTAGGGCAATGTAGCACACCCAGAGCAGAAGTCCTACTTCAGACAGATCAGGCCTGCAAAGACACTGCGTTTCACAGGCCTTTGGAAGAGATGTTCCCCGTAGGCTGTAAGAGCACTGTGCAGAGCGAGTTGTTTCCTAGCTTCCCAAAGAGCTGGAAGCAAGATGCTGTGGGGCCCAACTCGCCCTTTGGAAAGAAGCCTGCACGTTGTGCCTTTCAGCTCTAGGGCAATGTAGCACACCCAGAGCAGAAGTCCTACTTCAGCCAGATCAGGCCTGCAAAGAAACTGTGTTTCACAGGCCTTTGGAAGAGATGTTCCCGGTAGGCTGTAAGGGCACTGTGCAGAGCGAGTTGTTTCTTAGCTTCCGAAAGAGCTGTAAGCAAGATGCTGTGGGGCCCAACTCGCCCTTTGGAAAGAAGCCTGCACGTTGTGCCTTTCAGCTCTAGGGCAATGTAGCACACCCAGAGCAGAAGTCCTACTTCAGCCAGATCAGGCCTGCAAAGAAACTGCGTTTCACAGGCCTTTGGAAGAGATGTTCCCGGTAGGCTGTAAGAGCACTGTGCAGAGCGAGTTGTTTCTTAGCTTCCCAAAGAGCTGGAAGCAAGATGCTGTGGGGCCCAACTCGCCCTTTGGAAAGAAGCCTGCACGTTGTGCCTTTCAGCTCTAGGGCAATGTAGCACACCCAGAGCAGAAGTCCTAGTTCAGCCAGATCAGGCCTGCAAAGAAACTGCGTTACACAGGCCTTTGGAAGAGATGTTCCCGGTAGGCTGTGAGAGCACTGAGCAGAGCGAGTTGTTTCTTACCTTCCCAAAGAGCTGGAAGCAAGATGCTGTGGGGCCCAACTCGCCCTTTGGAAAGAAGCCTGCACGTTGTGTCTTTCAGCTCTAGGGCAATGTAGCACACCCATAGCAGAAGTCCTACTTCAGCCAGATCAGGCCTGCAAAGAAACTGCGTTTCACAGGCCTTTGGTGGAGATGTTACCGGTAGGCTTTAAGAGCACTGAGAAGAGCGAGTTGTTTCTTAGCTTCCCAAAGAGATGTAAGCAAGATGCTGTGGGGCCCAACTCGCCCTTTGGAAAGAAGCCTGCACGTTGTGCCTTTCAGCTCTAGGGCAATGTAGCACACCCAGAGCAGATGTCCTACTTCAGCCAGATCAGGCCTGCAAAGAAACTGCGTTTCACAGGCCTTTGGAAGAGATGTTCCCGGTAGGCTGTAAGAGCACTGTGCAGAGCGAGTTGTTTCTTAGCTTCCCAAAGAGCTGGAAGCAAGATGATTTGGGGCCCATCTCGCCCTTTGGAAAGAAGCCTGCACGTTGTGCCTTTCAGCTCTAGGGCAATGTAGCACACCCAGAGCTGAAGTCCTACTTCAGCCAGATCAGGCCTGCAAAGACACTGCGTTTCACAGGCCTTTGGAAGAGATGTTCCCTGTAGGCTGTAAGAGCACTGTGCAGAGCGAGTTGTTTCTTAGCTTCCCAAAGAGGTGGAAGCATGATGCTGTGGGGACCAACTCGCCCTTTGCAAAGAAGCCTGCACGTTGTGCCTTTCAGCTGTAGGGCAAAGTTGCACACCCAGAGCAGTAGTCCTACTCAGCTAGATCACTCCTGCAAAGAAACTGTGTTTCACAGGCCTTTGGAAGAGATGTTCCCGGTAGGCTGTAAGAGCACTGTGCAGAGCGAGTTGTTTCCAAGCTTCCCAAAGAGATGGAAGCAAGATGCTGTGGGGCCCAACTCGCCCTTTGGAAAGAAGCCTGCACGTTGTGCCTTTCAGCTCTAGGGCAATGTAGCACACCCAGAGCAGAAGTCCTACTTCAGCCAGATCAGGCCTGCAAAGAAACTGCGTTTCACAGGCCTTTGGAGGAGATGTTCCCGGTAGGCTGTGAGAGCACTGAGCAGAGCGAGTTGTTTCTTAGCTTCCCAAAGAGCTGGAAGCAAGATGCTGTGGGGCCCAACTCGCCCTTTGGAAAGAAGCCTGCACGTTGTGCCTTTCAGCTCTAGGGCAATGTAGCACACCCATAGCAGAAGTCCTACTTCAGCCAGATTAGGCCTGCAAAGAAACTGCGTTTCACAGGTCTTTGGTAGAGATGTTACCGGTAGGCTGTAAGAGCACTGAGAAGAGCGAGTTGTTTCTTAGCTTCCCAAAGAGCTGGAAGCAAGATGCTGTGGGGCCCAACTCGCCCTTTGGAAAGAAGCCTGCACGTTGTGCCTTTCAGCTCTAGGGCAATGTAGCACACCCAGAGCAGAAGTCCTACTTCAGCCAGATCAGGCCTGCAAAGAAACTGCGTTTCACAGGCCTTTGGAAGAGATGTTCCCTGTAGGCTGTAAGAGCACTGTGCAGAGCGAGTTGTTTCTTAGCTTCCCAAAGAGCTGGAAGCAAGATGCTGTGGGGCCCAACTCGCCCTTTGGAAAGAAGCCTGCACGTTGTGCCTTTCAGCTGTAGGGCAATGTAGCACACCCAGAGCAGAAGTCCTACTTCAGCCAGATCAGGCCTGCCAAGAAACTGCGTTTCACAGGCCTTTGGAAGAGATGTTCCCGGTAGGCTGTAAGAGCACTGTGCAGAGTGAGTTGTTTCTTAGCTTCCCAAAGAGCTGGAAGCAAGATGCTTTGGGGCCCAACTCGCCCTTTGGAAAGAAGCCTGCACGTTCTGCCTTTCAGCTCTGGGGCAATGTAGCACACCCAAAGCTGAAGTCCTACTTCAGCCAGATCAGGCCTGCAAAGAAACTGCGTTTCACAGGCCTTTGGAAGAGATGTTCCCGGTAGGCTGTAAGAGCACTGTGCAGAGCGAGTTGTTTCTTAGCTTCCCAAAGAGCTGGAAGCAAGATGCTGTGGGGCCCAACTCACCCTTTGGAAAGAAGCCTGCACGTTGTGCCTTTCAGCTCTAGGGCAATGTAGCACACCCAGAGCAGAAGTCCTACTTCAGCCAGATCAGGCCTGCAAATAAACTGCATTACACAGGCCTTTGGAAGAGATGTTCCCACTAGGCTGTAAGAGCACTGTGCAGAGCGAGCTGTTTCTTAGCTTCCCAAAGAGCTGGAAGCAAGATGCTGTGGGGCCCAACTCGCCCTTTGGAAAGAAGCCTGCACGTTGTGCCTTTCAGCTCTAGGGCAATGTAGCACACCCAGAGCAGAAGTCCTACTTCAGCCAGATCAGGCCTGCAAAGAAACTGCGTTTCACAGGCCTTTGGAAGAGATGTTCCCGGTAGGCTGTAAGAGCACTGTGCAGAGCGAGTTGTTTCTTAGCTTCTGAAAGAGCTGGAAGCAAGATGCTGTGGGGCCCAACTCGCCCCTTGGAAAGAAGCCTGCACGTTGTGCCTTTCAGCTCTAGGGCAATGTAGCACACCCATAGCAGAAGTCCTACTTCAGCCAGATTAGGCCTGCAAAGAAACTGCGTTTCACAGGCCTTTGGAGGAGATGTTACCGGTAGGCTGTAAGAGCACTGAGAAGAGCGAGTTGTTTCTTAGCTTCCCAAGGAGATGTAAGCAAGATGCTGTGGGGCCCAACTCGCCCTTTGGAAAGAAGCCTGCACGTTGTGCCTTTCAGCTCTAGGGCAATGTAGCACAACCAGAGCAGAAGTCCTACTTCAGCCAGATCAGCCCTGCAAAGAAACTGCGTTTCACAGGCCTTTGGAAGAGATGTTCCCGGTAGACTGTAAGAGCACTGTGCAGAGCGAGTTGTTTCTTAGCTTCCCAAAGAGCTGGAAGCAAGATGCTGTGGGGCCCAACTCGCCCTTTGGAAAGAAGCCTGCACGTTGGGCCTTTCAGCTCTAGGGCAATGTAGCACACCCCTAGCAGAAGTCCTACTTCAGCCAGATTAGGCCTGCAAAGAAACTGCGTTTCACAGGCCTTTGGTGGAGATGTTACCGGTAGGCTGTAAGAGCACTGAGAAGAGCGAGTTGTTTCTTAGCTTCCCAAAGAGATGTAAGCAAGATGCTGTGGGGCCCAACTCGCCCTTTGGAAAGAAGCCTGCACGTTGTGCCTTTCAGTTCTAGGGCAATGTAGCACAACCAGAGCAGAAGTCCTACTTCAGCCAGATCAGGCCTGCAAAGAAAATGCGTTTCACAGGCCTTTGGAAGAGATGTTCCCGGTAGACTGTAAGAGCACTGTGCAGAGCGAGTTGTTTCTTAGCTTCCCAAAGAGCTGGAAGCAAGATGCTGTGGGGTCCAACTCGCCCTTTGCAATGAAGCCTTCACGTTGTGCCTTTCAGCTCTAGGGCAATGTAGCACACCCAGAGCAGAAGTCCTACTTCAGCCAGATCAGGCCTTCAATGAAAATGCGTTTCACAGGCCCTTGGAAGAGATGTTCCCTGTAGGCTGTAAGAGCACTGTGCAGAGCGAGTTGTTTCTTAGCTTCCCAAAGAGCTGGAAGCAAGATGCTGTGGGGCCCAACTCGCCCTTTGGAAAGAAGCCTGCACGTTGTGCCTTTCAGCTCTAGGGCAATGTAGCACACCCAGAGCAGAAGTCCTACTTCAGCCAGATCAGGCCTGCAAAGAAACTGCGTTTCACAGGCCTTTGGAAGAGATGTTCCCGGTAGGCTGTAAGAGCACTGTGCAGAGCGAGTTGTTTCTTAGCTTCCCAAAGAGCTGGAAGCAAGATGCTTTGGGGCCCAACTCGCCCTTTGGAAAGAAGCCTGCTCGTTCTGCCTTTCAGCTCTAGGGCAATGTAGCACACCCAGAGCTGAAGTCCTACTTCAGCCAGATCAGGCCTGCAAAGAAACTGCGTTTCACAGGCCTTTGGAAGAGATGTTCCCGGTAGGCTGTAAGAGCACTGTGCAGAGCGAGTTGTTTCTTAGCTTCCCAAAGAGCTGGAAGCAAGATGCTGTGGGGCCCAACTCGCCCTTTGGAAAGAAGCCTGCACGTTGTGCCTTTCAGCTCTAGGGCAATGTAGCACACCCAGAGCAGAAGTCCTACTTCAGCCAGATCAGGCCTGCAATGAAAATGCGTTTCACAGGCCTTTGGAAGAGATGTTCCCTGTAGGCTGTAAGAGCACTGTGCAGAGCGAGTTGTTTCTTAGCTTCCCAAAGAGCTGGAAGCAAGATGCTGTGGGGCCCAACTCGCCCTTTGGAAAGAAGCCTGCACGTTGTGCCTTTCAGCTCTAGGGCAAAGTAGCACACCCAGAGCAGAAGTCCTACTTCAGCCAGATCAGGCCTGCAAAGAAACTGCGTTTCACAGGCCTTTGGAAGAGATGTTCCCGGTAGGCTGTAAGAGCACTGTGCAGAGCGAGTTGTTTCTTAGCTTCCCAAAGAGCTGGAAGCAAGATGCTGTGGGGCCCAACTCGCCCTTTGGAAAGAAGCCAGCACGTTGTGCCTTTCAGCTCTCGGGCAATGTAGCACACCCAGAGCAGAAGTCCTACTTCAGCCAGATCAGGCCTGCAAAGAAACTGCGTTTCACAGGCCTTTGGAAGAGATGTTCCCGGTAGGCTGTAAGAGCACTGTGCAGAGCGAGTTGTTTCTTAGCTTCCCAAAGAGCTGGAAGCAAGATGCTGTGGGGCACAACTCGCCATTTGGAAAGAAGACTGCACGTTGTGCCTTTCAGCTCTAGGGCAATGTAGCACACCCAGAGCAGAAGTCCTACTTCAGCCAGATCAGGCCTGCAAAGAAACTGCGTTTCACAGGCCTTTGGAAGAGATGTTCCCTGTAGGCTGTAAGAGCACTGTGCAGAGCGAGTTGTTTCTTAGCTTCCCAAAGAGCTGGAAGCAAGATGCTGTGGGGCCCAACTCGCCCTTTGGAAAGAAGCCTGCACGTTGTGCCTTTCAGCTCTAGGGCAAAGTAGCACACCCAGAGCAGATGTCCTACTTCAGCCAGATCAGGCCTGCAAAGAAACTGCGTTTCACAGGCCTTTGGAAGAGATGTTCCCGGTAGGCTGTAAGAGCACTGTGCAGAGCGAGTTGTTTCTTAGCTTCCCAAAGTGCTGGAAGCAAGATGCTGTGGGGCCCAACTCGCCCTTTGGAAAGAAGCCTGCACGTTGTGCCTTTCAGCTCTAGGGCAATGTAGCACACCCAGAGCAGAAGTCCTACTTCAGCCAGATCAGGCCTGCAAAGAAACTGCGTTTCACAGGCCTTTGGAAGAGATGTTCCCGGTAGGCTGTAAGAGCACTGTGCAGAGCGACTTGTTTCTTAGCTTCCCAAAGAGGTGGAAGCATGATGCTGTGGGGACCAACTCGCCCTTTGGAAAGAAGCCTGCAGGTTGTGCCTTTCAGCTGTAGGGCAAAGTTGCACACCCAGAGCAGAAGTCCTACTCAGCCAGATCACTCCTGCAAAGAAACTGTGTTTCACAGGCCTTTGGAAGAGATGTTCCCGGTAGGCTGTAAGAGCACTGTGCAGAGCGAGTTGTTTCCTAGCTTCCCAAAGAGCTGGAAGCACGATGCTGTGGGGCCCAACTCGCCCTTTTGAAAGAAGCCTGCACGTTGGGCCTTTCAGCTCTAGGGCAAAGTAGCACACCCAGAGCAGAAGTCCTACTTCAGCCAGATCAGGCCTGCAAAGAAACTGCGTTTCACAGGCCTTTGGAAGAGATGTTCCCGGTAGGCTGTAAGAGCACTGTGCAGAGCGAGTTGTTTCTTAGCTTCCCAAAGAGCTGGAAGCAAGATGCTGTGGGGCCCAACTCGCCCTTTGGAAAGAAGCCTGCACGTTGTGCCTTTCAGCTCTAGGGCAATGTAGCACACCCAGAGCAGAAGTCCTACTTCAGCCAGATCAGGCCTGCAAAGAAACTGCGTTTCACAGGTCTTTGGAAGAGATGTTAACGGTAGGCTGTAAGAGCACTGTGCAGAGCGAGTTGTTTCTTAGCTTCCCAAAGAGCTGGAAGCAAGATGCTGTGGGGCCCAACTCGCCCTTTGGAAAGAAGCCTGCACGTTGTGCCTTTCAGCTGTAGGGCAATGTAGCACACCCAGAGCAGAAGTCCTACTTCAGCCAGATCAGGCCTGCAAAGAAACTGCGTTTCACAGGCCTTTGGAAGAGATGTTCCCGGTAGGCTGTAAGAGCACTGTGCAGAGCGAGTTGTTTCTTAGCTTCCCAAAGAGCTGGAAGCAAGATGCTGTGGGGCCCAACTCGCCCTTTGGAAAGAAGCCTGCACGTTGTGCCTTTCAGCTCTAGGGCAAAGTAGCACACCCAGAGCAGAAGTCCTACTTCAGCCAGATCAGGCCTGCAAAGAAAATGCGTTTCACAGGCCTTTGGAAGAGATGTTCCCTGTAGGCTGTAAGAGCACTGTGCAGAGCGAGTTGTTTCTTAGCTTCCCAAAGAGCTGGAAGCAAGATGCTGTGGGGCCCAACTCGCCCTTTGGAAAGAAGCCTGCACGTTGTGCCTTTCAGCTGTAGGGCAATGTAGCACACCCAGAGCAGAAGTCCTACTTCAGCCAGATCAGGCCTGCAAAGAAACTGCGTTTCACAGGCCTTTGGAAGAGATGTTCCCGGTAGGCTGTAAGAGCACTGTGCAGAGTGAGTTGTTTCTTAGCTTCCCAAAGAGCTGGAAGCAAGATGCTGTGGGGCCCAACTCGCCCTTTGGAAGGAAGCCTGCACGTTGTGCCTTTCAGCTCTAGGGCAATGTAGCACACCCAGAGCAGAAGTCCTACTTCAGCCAGATCAGGCCTGCAAAGAAACTGCGTTTCACAGGCCTTTGGAAGAGATGTTCCCGGTAGGCTGTAAGAGCACTGTGCAGAGCGAGTTGTTTCTTAGCTTCCCAAATAGCTGGAAGCAAGATGCTGTGGGGCCCAACTCACCCTTTGGAAAGAAGCCTGCACGTTGTGCCTTTCAGCTCTAGGGCAAAGTAGCACACCCAGAGCAGAAGTCCTACTTCAGCCAGATCAGGCCTGCAAAGAAACTGCGTTTCACAGGCCTTTGGAAGAGATGTTCCCACTAGGCTGTAAGAGCACTGTGCAGAGCGAGTTGTTTCTTAGCTTCCCAAAGAGCTGGAAGCAAGATGCTGTGGGGCCCAACTCGCCCTTTGGAAAGAAGCCTGCACGTTGTGCCTTTCAGCTCTAGGGCAAAGTAGCACACCCAGAGCAGAAGTCCTACTTCAGCCAGATCAGGCCTGCAAAGAAACTGCGTTTCACAGGCCTTTGGAAGAGATGTTCCCGGTAGGCTGTAAGAGCACTGTGCAGAGCGAGTTGTTTCTTAGCTTCTGAAAGAGCTGGAAGCAAGATGCTGTGGGGCCCAACTCGCCCTTTGGAAAGAAGCCTGCACGTTGTGCCTTTCAGCTCTAGGGCAAAGTAGCACACCCAGAGCAGAAGTCCTACTTCAGCCAGATCAGGCCTGCAAAGAAACTGCGTTTCACAGGCCTTTGGAAGAGATGTTCCCGGTAGGCTGTAAGAGCACTGTGCAGAGCGAGTTGTTTCTTAGCTTCCCAAAGAGCTGGAAGCAAGATGCTGTGGGGCCCAACTCGCCCTTTGGAAAGAAGCCTGCACGTTGTGCCTTTCAGCTCTAGGGCAAAGTAGCACACCCAGAGCAGAAGTCCTACTTCAGCCAGATCAGGCCTGCAAAGAAACTGCGTTTCACAGGCCTTTGGAAGAGATGTTCCCGGTAGGCTGTAAGAGCACTGTGCAGAGCGAGTTGTTTCTTAGCTTCCCAAAGAGCTGGAAGCAAGATGCTGTGGGGCCCAACTCGCCCTTTGGAAAGAAGCCTGCACGTTGTGCCTTTCAGCTGTAGGGCAAAGTAGCACACCCAGAGCAGAAGTCCTACTTCAGCCAGATCAGGCCTGCAAAGAAACTGCGTTTCACAGGCCTTTGGAAGAGATGTTCCCGGTAGGCTGTAAGAGCACTGTGCAGAGCGAGTTGTTTCTTAGCTTCCCAAAGAGCTGGAAGCAAGATGCTGTGGGGCCCAACTCGCCCTTTGGAAAGAAGCCTGCACGTTGTGCCTTTCAGCTCTAGGGCAATGTAGCACACCCAGAGCAGAAGTCCTACTTCAGCCAGATCAGGCCTGCAAAGAAACTGCGTTTCACAGGCCTTTGGAAGAGATGTTCCCGGTAGGCTGTAAGAGCACTGTGCAGAGCGAGTTGTTTCTTAGCTTCCCAAAGAGCTGGAAGCAAGATGCTGTGGGGCCCAACTCGCCCTTTGGAAAGAAGCCTGCACGTTGTGCCTTTCAGCTCTAGGGCAAAGTAGCACACCCAGAGCAGAAGTCCTACTTCAGCCAGATCAGGCCTGCAAAGAAACTGCGTTTCACAGGCCTTTGGAAGAGATGTTCCCGGTAGGCTGTAAGAGCACTGTGCAGAGCGAGTTGTTTCTTAGCTTCCCAAAGAGCTGGAAGCAAGATGCTGTGGGGCCCAACTCGCCCTTTGGAAAGAAGCCTGCACGTTGTGCCTTTCAGCTCTAGGGCAAAGTAGCACACCCAGAGCAGAAGTCCTACTTCAGCCAGATCAGGCCTGCAAAGAAACTGCGTTTCACAGGCCTTTGGAAGAGATGTTCCCGGTAGGCTGTAAGAGCACTGTGCAGAGCGAGTTGTTTCTTAGCTTCTGAAAGAGCTGGAAGCAAGATGCTGTGGGGCCCAACTCGCCCTTTGGAAAGAAGCCTGCACGTTGTGCCTTTCAGCTCTAGGGCAATGTAGCACACCCATAGCAGAAGTCCTACTTCAGCCAGATCAGGCCTGCAAAGAAACTGCGTTTCACAGGCCTTTGGAGGAGATGTTCCCGGTAGGCTGTAAGAGCACTGTGCAGAGCGAGTTGTTTCTTAGCTTCCCAAAGAGCTGGAAGCAAGATGCTGTGGGGCCCAACTCGCCCTTTGGAAAGAAGCCTGCACGTTGTGCCTTTCAGCTCTAGGGCAAAGTAGCACAACCAGAGCAGAAGTCCTACTTCAGCCAGATCAGGCCTGCAAAGAAACTGCGTTTCACAGGCCTTTGGAAGAGATGTTCCCGGTAGGCTGTAAGAGCACTGTGCAGAGCGAGTTGTTTCTTAGCTTCCCAAAGAGCTGGAAGCAAGATGCTGTGGGGCCCAACTCGCCCTTTGGAAAGAAGCCTGCACGTTGTGCCTTTCAGCTCTAGGGCAATGTAGCACACCCAGAGCAGAAGTCCTACTTCAGCCAGATCAGGCCTGCAAAGAAACTGCGTTTCACAGGCCTTTGGAAGAGATGTTCCCGGTAGGCTGTAAGAGCACTGTGCAGAGCGAGTTGTTTCTTAGCTTCCCAAAGAGCTGGAAGCAAGATGCTGTGGGGCCCAACTCGCCCTTTGGAAAGAAGCCTGCACGTTGTGCCTTTCAGCTCTAGGGCAAAGTAGCACACCCAGAGCAGAAGTCCTACTTCAGCCAGATCAGGCCTGCAAAGAAACTGCGTTTCACAGGCCTTTGGAAGAGATGTTCCCGGTAGGCTGTAAGAGCACTGTGCAGAGCGAGTTGTTTCTTAGCTTCCCAAAGAGCTGGAAGCAAGATGCTGTGGGGCCCAACTCGCCCTTTGGAAAGAAGCCTGCACGTTGTGCCTTTCAGCTCTAGGGCAAAGTAGCACACCCAGAGCAGAAGTCCTACTTCAGCCAGATCAGGCCTGCAAAGAAACTGCGTTTCACAGGCCTTTGGAAGAGATGTTCCCGGTAGGCTGTAAGAGCACTGTGCAGAGCGAGTTGTTTCTTAGCTTCCCAAAGAGCTGGAAGCAAGATGCTGTGGGGCCCAACTCGCCCTTTGGAAAGAAGCCTGCACGTTGTGCCTTTCAGCTCTAGGGCAAAGTAGCACACCCAGAGCAGAAGTCCTACTTCAGCCAGATCAGGCCTGCAAAGAAACTGCGTTTCACAGGCCTTTGGAAGAGATGTTCCCGGTAGGCTGTAAGAGCACTGTGCAGAGCGAGTTGTTTCTTAGCTTCCCAAAGAGCTGGAAGCAAGATGCTGTGGGGCCCAACTCGCCCTTTGGAAAGAAGCCTGCACGTTGTGCCTTTCAGCTCTAGGGCAAAGTAGCACACCCAGAGCAGAAGTCCTACTTCAGCCAGATCAGGCCTGCAAAGAAACTGCGTTTCACAGGCCTTTGGAAGAGATGTTCCCGGTAGGCTGTAAGAGCACTGTGCAGAGCGAGTTGTTTCTTAGCTTCCCAAAGAGCTGGAAGCAAGATGCTGTGGGGCCCAACTCGCCCTTTGGAAAGAAGCCTGCACGTTGTGCCTTTCAGCTCTAGGGCAAAGTAGCACACCCAGAGCAGAAGTCCTACTTCAGCCAGATCAGGCCTGCAAAGAAACTGCGTTTCACAGGCCTTTGGAAGAGATGTTCCCGGTAGGCTGTAAGAGCACTGTGCAGAGCGAGTTGTTTCTTAGCTTCCCAAAGAGCTGGAAGCAAGATGCTGTGGGGCCCAACTCGCCCTTTGGAAAGAAGCCTGCACGTTGTGCCTTTCAGCTCTAGGGCAAAGTAGCACACCCAGAGCAGAAGTCCTACTTCAGCCAGATCAGGCCTGCAAAGAAACTGCGTTTCACAGGCCTTTGGAAGAGATGTTCCCGGTAGGCTGTAAGAGCACTGTGCAGAGCGAGTTGTTTCTTAGCTTCCCAAAGAGCTGGAAGCAAGATGCTGTGGGGCCCAACTCGCCCTTTGGAAAGAAGCCTGCACGTTGTGCCTTTCAGCTCTAGGGCAAAGTAGCACACCCAGAGCAGAAGTCCTACTCAGCCAGATCAGGCCTGCAAAGAAACTGCGTTTCACAGGCCTTTGGAAGAGATGTTCCCGGTAGGCTGTAAGAGCACTGTGCAGAGCGAGTTGTTTCTTAGCTTCCCAAAGAGCTGGAAGCAAGATGCTGTGGGGCCCAACTCGCCCTTTGGAAAGAAGCCTGCACGTTGTGCCTTTCAGCTCTAGGGCAAAGTAGCACACCCAGAGCAGAAGTCCTACTTCAGCCAGATCAGGCCTGCAAAGAAACTGCGTTTCACAGGCCTTTGGAAGAGATGTTCCCGGTAGGCTGTAAGAGCACTGTGCAGAGCGAGTTGTTTCTTAGCTTCCCAAAGAGCTGGAAGCAAGATGCTGTGGGGCCCAACTCGCCCTTTGGAAAGAAGCCTGCACGTTGTGCCTTTCAGCTCTAGGGCAAAGTAGCACACCCAGAGCAGAAGTCCTACTTCAGCCAGATCAGGCCTGCAAAGAAACTGCGTTTCACAGGCCTTTGGAAGAGATGTTCCCACTAGGCTGTAAGAGCACTGTGCAGAGCGAGTTGTTTCTTAGCTTCCCAAAGAGCTGGAAGCAAGATGCTGTGGGGCCCAACTCGCCCTTTGGAAAGAAGCCTGCACGTTGTGCCTTTCAGCTCTAGGGCAAAGTAGCACACCCAGAGCAGAAGTCCTACTTCAGCCAGATCAGGCCTGCAAAGAAACTGCGTTTCACAGGCCTTTGGAAGAGATGTTCCCGGTAGGCTGTAAGAGCACTGTGCAGAGCGAGTTGTTTCTTAGCTTCCCAAAGAGCTGGAAGCAAGATGCTGTGGGGCCCAACTCGCCCTTTGGAAAGAAGCCTGCACGTTGTGCCTTTCAGCTCTAGGGCAAAGTAGCACACCCAGAGCAGAAGTCCTACTTCAGCCAGATCAGGCCTGCAAAGAAACTGCGTTTCACAGGCCTTTGGAAGAGATGTTCCCGGTAGGCTGTAAGAGCACTGTGCAGAGCGAGTTGTTTCTTAGCTTCCCAAAGAGCTGGAAGCAAGATGCTGTGGGGCCCAACTCGCCCTTTGGAAAGAAGCCTGCACGTTGTGCCTTTCAGCTCTAGGGCAAAGTAGCACACCCAGAGCAGAAGTCCTACTTCAGCCAGATCAGGCCTGCAAAGAAACTGCGTTTCACAGGCCTTTGGAAGAGATGTTCCCGGTAGGCTGTAAGAGCACTGTGCAGAGCGAGTTGTTTCTTAGCTTCCCAAAGAGCTGGAAGCAAGATGCTGTGGGGCCCAACTCGCCCTTTGGAAAGAAGCCTGCACGTTGTGCCTTTCAGCTCTAGGGCAAAGTAGCACACCCAGAGCAGAAGTCCTACTCAGCCAGATCAGGCCTGCAAAGAAACTGCGTTTCACAGGCCTTTGGAAGAGATGTTCCCGGTAGGCTGTAAGAGCACTGTGCAGAGCGAGTTGTTTCTTAGCTTCCCAAAGAGCTGGAAGCAAGATGCTGTGGGGCCCAACTCGCCCTTTGGAAAGAAGCCTGCACGTTGTGCCTTTCAGCTCTAGGGCAAAGTAGCACACCCAGAGCAGAAGTCCTACTTCAGCCAGATCAGGCCTGCAAAGAAACTGCGTTTCACAGGCCTTTGGAAGAGATGTTCCCGGTAGGCTGTAAGAGCACTGTGCAGAGCGAGTTGTTTCTTAGCTTCCCAAAGAGCTGGAAGCAAGATGCTGTGGGGCCCAACTCGCCCTTTGGAAAGAAGCCTGCACGTTGTGCCTTTCAGCTCTAGGGCAAAGTAGCACACCCAGAGCAGAAGTCCTACTTCAGCCAGATCAGGCCTGCAAAGAAACTGCGTTTCACAGGCCTTTGGAAGAGATGTTCCCGGTAGGCTGTAAGAGCACTGTGCAGAGCGAGTTGTTTCTTAGCTTCCCAAAGAGCTGGAAGCAAGATGCTGTGGGGCCCAACTCGCCCTTTGGAAAGAAGCCTGCACGTTGTGCCTTTCAGCTCTAGGGCAAAGTAGCACACCCAGAGCAGAAGTCCTACTTCAGCCAGATCAGGCCTGCAAAGAAACTGCGTTTCACAGGCCTTTGGAAGAGATGTTCCCGGTAGGCTGTAAGAGCACTGTGCAGAGCGAGTTGTTTCTTAGCTTCCCAAAGAGCTGGAAGCAAGATGCTGTGGGGCCCAACTCGCCCTTTGGAAAGAAGCCTGCACGTTGTGCCTTTCAGCTCTAGGGCAAAGTAGCACACCCAGAGCAGAAGTCCTACTTCAGCCAGATCAGGCCTGCAAAGAAACTGCGTTTCACAGGCCTTTGGAAGAGATGTTCCCGGTAGGCTGTAAGAGCACTGTGCAGAGCGAGTTGTTTCTTAGCTTCCCAAAGAGCTGGAAGCAAGATGCTGTGGGGCCCAACTCGCCCTTTGGAAAGAAGCCTGCACGTTGTGCCTTTCAGCTCTAGGGCAAAGTAGCACACCCAGAGCAGAAGTCCTACTTCAGCCAGATCAGGCCTGCAAAGAAACTGCGTTTCACAGGCCTTTGGAAGAGATGTTCCCAGTAGGCTGTAAGAGCACTGTGCAGAGCGAGTTGTTTCTTAGCTTCCCAAAGAGCTGGAAGCAAGATGCTGTGGGGCCCAACTCGCCCTTTGGAAAGAAGCCTGCACGTTGTGCCTTTCAGCTCTAGGGCAAAGTAGCACACCCAGAGCAGAAGTCCTACTTCAGCCAGATCAGGCCTGCAAAGAAACTGCGTTTCACAGGCCTTTGGAAGAGATGTTCCCGGTAGGCTGTAAGAGCACTGTGCAGAGCGAGTTGTTTCTTAGCTTCCCAAAGAGCTGGAAGCAAGATGCTGTGGGGCCCAACTCGCCCTTTGGAAAGAAGCCTGCACGTTGTGCCTTTCAGCTCTAGGGCAAAGTAGCACACCCAGAGCAGAAGTCCTACTTCAGCCAGATCAGGCCTGCAAAGAAACTGCGTTTCACAGGCCTTTGGAAGAGATGTTCCCGGTAGGCTGTAAGAGCACTGTGCAGAGCGAGTTGTTTCTTAGCTTCCCAAAGAGCTGGAAGCAAGATGCTGTGGGGCCCAACTCGCCCTTTGGAAAGAAGCCTGCACGTTGTGCCTTTCAGCTCTAGGGCAAAGTAGCACACCCAGAGCAGAAGTCCTACTTCAGCCAGATCAGGCCTGCAAAGAAACTGCGTTTCACAGGCCTTTGGAAGAGATGTTCCCGGTAGGCTGTAAGAGCACTGTGCAGAGCGAGTTGTTTCTTAGCTTCCCAAAGAGCTGGAAGCAAGATGCTGTGGGGCCCAACTCGCCCTTTGGAAAGAAGCCTGCACGTTGTGCCTTTCAGCTCTAGGGCAAAGTAGCACACCCAGAGCAGAAGTCCTACTTCAGCCAGATCAGGCCTGCAAAGAAACTGCGTTTCACAGGCCTTTGGAAGAGATGTTCCCGGTAGGCTGTAAGAGCACTGTGCAGAGCGAGTTGTTTCTTAGCTTCCCAAAGAGCTGGAAGCAAGATGCTGTGGGGCCCAACTCGCCCTTTGGAAAGAAGCCTGCACGTTGTGCCTTTCAGCTCTAGGGCAAAGTAGCACACCCAGAGCAGAAGTCCTACTCAGCCAGATCAGGCCTGCAAAGAAACTGCGTTTCACAGGCCTTTGGAAGAGATGTTCCCGGTAGGCTGTAAGAGCACTGTGCAGAGCGAGTTGTTTCTTAGCTTCCCAAAGAGCTGGAAGCAAGATGCTGTGGGGCCCAACTCGCCCTTTGGAAAGAAGCCTGCACGTTGTGCCTTTCAGCTCTAGGGCAAAGTAGCACACCCAGAGCAGAAGTCCTACTTCAGCCAGATCAGGCCTGCAAAGAAACTGCGTTTCACAGGCCTTTGGAAGAGATGTTCCCGGTAGGCTGTAAGAGCACTGTGCAGAGCGAGTTGTTTCTTAGCTTCCCAAAGAGCTGGAAGCAAGATGCTGTGGGGCCCAACTCGCCCTTTGGAAAGAAGCCTGCACGTTGTGCCTTTCAGCTCTAGGGCAAAGTAGCACACCCAGAGCAGAAGTCCTACTTCAGCCAGATCAGGCCTGCAAAGAAACTGCGTTTCACAGGCCTTTGGAAGAGATGTTCCCACTAGGCTGTAAGAGCACTGTGCAGAGCGAGTTGTTTCTTAGCTTCCCAAAGAGCTGGAAGCAAGATGCTGTGGGGCCCAACTCGCCCTTTGGAAAGAAGCCTGCACGTTGTGCCTTTCAGCTCTAGGGCAAAGTAGCACACCCAGAGCAGAAGTCCTACTTCAGCCAGATCAGGCCTGCAAAGAAACTGCGTTTCACAGGCCTTTGGAAGAGATGTTCCCGGTAGGCTGTAAGAGCACTGTGCAGAGCGAGTTGTTTCTTAGCTTCCCAAAGAGCTGGAAGCAAGATGCTGTGGGGCCCAACTCGCCCTTTGGAAAGAAGCCTGCACGTTGTGCCTTTCAGCTCTAGGGCAAAGTAGCACACCCAGAGCAGAAGTCCTACTTCAGCCAGATCAGGCCTGCAAAGAAACTGCGTTTCACAGGCCTTTGGAAGAGATGTTCCCGGTAGGCTGTAAGAGCACTGTGCAGAGCGAGTTGTTTCTTAGCTTCCCAAAGAGCTGGAAGCAAGATGCTGTGGGGCCCAACTCGCCCTTTGGAAAGAAGCCTGCACGTTGTGCCTTTCAGCTCTAGGGCAAAGTAGCACACCCAGAGCAGAAGTCCTACTTCAGCCAGATCAGGCCTGCAAAGAAACTGCGTTTCACAGGCCTTTGGAAGAGATGTTCCCGGTAGGCTGTAAGAGCACTGTGCAGAGCGAGTTGTTTCTTAGCTTCCCAAAGAGCTGGAAGCAAGATGCTGTGGGGCCCAACTCGCCCTTTGGAAAGAAGCCTGCACGTTGTGCCTTTCAGCTCTAGGGCAAAGTAGCACACCCAGAGCAGAAGTCCTACTTCAGCCAGATCAGGCCTGCAAAGAAACTGCGTTTCACAGGCCTTTGGAAGAGATGTTCCCGGTAGGCTGTAAGAGCACTGTGCAGAGCGAGTTGTTTCTTAGCTTCCCAAAGAGCTGGAAGCAAGATGCTGTGGGGCCCAACTCGCCCTTTGGAAAGAAGCCTGCACGTTGTGCCTTTCAGCTCTAGGGCAAAGTAGCACACCCAGAGCAGAAGTCCTACTTCAGCCAGATCAGGCCTGCAAAGAAACTGCGTTTCACAGGCCTTTGGAAGAGATGTTCCCGGTAGGCTGTAAGAGCACTGTGCAGAGCGAGTTGTTTCTTAGCTTCCCAAAGAGCTGGAAGCAAGATGCTGTGGGGCCCAACTCGCCCTTTGGAAAGAAGCCTGCACGTTGTGCCTTTCAGCTCTAGGGCAAAGTAGCACACCCAGAGCAGAAGTCCTACTTCAGCCAGATCAGGCCTGCAAAGAAACTGCGTTTCACAGGCCTTTGGAAGAGATGTTCCCGGTAGGCTGTAAGAGCACTGTGCAGAGCGAGTTGTTTCTTAGCTTCCCAAAGAGCTGGAAGCAAGATGCTGTGGGGCCCAACTCGCCCTTTGGAAAGAAGCCTGCACGTTGTGCCTTTCAGCTCTAGGGCAAAGTAGCACACCCAGAGCAGAAGTCCTACTTCAGCCAGATCAGGCCTGCAAAGAAACTGCGTTTCACAGGCCTTTGGAAGAGATGTTCCCGGTAGGCTGTAAGAGCACTGTGCAGAGCGAGTTGTTTCTTAGCTTCCCAAAGAGCTGGAAGCAAGATGCTGTGGGGCCCAACTCGCCCTTTGGAAAGAAGCCTGCACGTTGTGCCTTTCAGCTCTAGGGCAAAGTAGCACACCCAGAGCAGAAGTCCTACTTCAGCCAGATCAGGCCTGCAAAGAAACTGCGTTTCACAGGCCTTTGGAAGAGATGTTCCCGGTAGGCTGTAAGAGCACTGTGCAGAGCGAGTTGTTTCTTAGCTTCCCAAAGAGCTGGAAGCAAGATGCTGTGGGGCCCAACTCGCCCTTTGGAAAGAAGCCTGCACGTTGTGCCTTTCAGCTCTAGGGCAAAGTAGCACACCCAGAGCAGAAGTCCTACTTCAGCCAGATCAGGCCTGCAAAGAAACTGCGTTTCACAGGCCTTTGGAAGAGATGTTCCCGGTAGGCTGTAAGAGCACTGTGCAGAGCGAGTTGTTTCTTAGCTTCCCAAAGAGCTGGAAGCAAGATGCTGTGGGGCCCAACTCGCCCTTTGGAAAGAAGCCTGCACGTTGTGCCTTTCAGCTCTAGGGCAAAGTAGCACACCCAGAGCAGAAGTCCTACTCAGCCAGATCAGGCCTGCAAAGAAACTGCGTTTCACAGGCCTTTGGAAGAGATGTTCCCGGTAGGCTGTAAGAGCACTGTGCAGAGCGAGTTGTTTCTTAGCTTCCCAAAGAGCTGGAAGCAAGATGCTGTGGGGCCCAACTCGCCCTTTGGAAAGAAGCCTGCACGTTGTGCCTTTCAGCTCTAGGGCAAAGTAGCACACCCAGAGCAGAAGTCCTACTTCAGCCAGATCAGGCCTGCAAAGAAACTGCGTTTCACAGGCCTTTGGAAGAGATGTTCCCGGTAGGCTGTAAGAGCACTGTGCAGAGCGAGTTGTTTCTTAGCTTCCCAAAGAGCTGGAAGCAAGATGCTGTGGGGCCCAACTCGCCCTTTGGAAAGAAGCCTGCACGTTGTGCCTTTCAGCTCTAGGGCAAAGTAGCACACCCAGAGCAGAAGTCCTACTTCAGCCAGATCAGGCCTGCAAAGAAACTGCGTTTCACAGGCCTTTGGAAGAGATGTTCCCGGTAGGCTGTAAGAGCACTGTGCAGAGCGAGTTGTTTCTTAGCTTCCCAAAGAGCTGGAAGCAAGATGCTGTGGGGCCCAACTCGCCCTTTGGAAAGAAGCCTGCACGTTGTGCCTTTCAGCTCTAGGGCAAAGTAGCACACCCAGAGCAGAAGTCCTACTTCAGCCAGATCAGGCCTGCAAAGAAACTGCGTTTCACAGGCCTTTGGAAGAGATGTTCCCGGTAGGCTGTAAGAGCACTGTGCAGAGCGAGTTGTTTCTTAGCTTCCCAAAGAGCTGGAAGCAAGATGCTGTGGGGCCCAACTCGCCCTTTGGAAAGAAGCCTGCACGTTGTGCCTTTCAGCTCTAGGGCAAAGTAGCACACCCAGAGCAGAAGTCCTACTTCAGCCAGATCAGGCCTGCAAAGAAACTGCGTTTCACAGGCCTTTGGAAGAGATGTTCCCGGTAGGCTGTAAGAGCACTGTGCAGAGCGAGTTGTTTCTTAGCTTCCCAAAGAGCTGGAAGCAAGATGCTGTGGGGCCCAACTCGCCCTTTGGAAAGAAGCCTGCACGTTGTGCCTTTCAGCTCTAGGGCAAAGTAGCACACCCAGAGCAGAAGTCCTACTTCAGCCAGATCAGGCCTGCAAAGAAACTGCGTTTCACAGGCCTTTGGAAGAGATGTTCCCGGTAGGCTGTAAGAGCACTGTGCAGAGCGAGTTGTTTCTTAGCTTCCCAAAGAGCTGGAAGCAAGATGCTGTGGGGCCCAACTCGCCCTTTGGAAAGAAGCCTGCACGTTGTGCCTTTCAGCTCTAGGGCAAAGTAGCACACCCAGAGCAGAAGTCCTACTCAGCCAGATCAGGCCTGCAAAGAAACTGCGTTTCACAGGCCTTTGGAAGAGATGTTCCCGGTAGGCTGTAAGAGCACTGTGCAGAGCGAGTTGTTTCTTAGCTTCCCAAAGAGCTGGAAGCAAGATGCTGTGGGGCCCAACTCGCCCTTTGGAAAGAAGCCTGCACGTTGTGCCTTTCAGCTCTAGGGCAAAGTAGCACACCCAGAGCAGAAGTCCTACTTCAGCCAGATCAGGCCTGCAAAGAAACTGCGTTTCACAGGCCTTTGGAAGAGATGTTCCCGGTAGGCTGTAAGAGCACTGTGCAGAGCGAGTTGTTTCTTAGCTTCCCAAAGAGCTGGAAGCAAGATGCTGTGGGGCCCAACTCGCCCTTTGGAAAGAAGCCTGCACGTTGTGCCTTTCAGCTCTAGGGCAGAGTAGCACACCCAGAGCAGAAGTCCTACTTCAGCCAGATCAGGCCTGCAAAGAAACTGCGTTTCACAGGCCTTTGGAAGAGATGTTCCCGGTAGGCTGTAAGAGCACTGTGCAGAGCGAGTTGTTTCTTAGCTTCCCAAAGAGCTGGAAGCAAGATGCTGTGGGGCCCAACTCGCCCTTTGGAAAGAAGCCTGCACGTTGTGCCTTTCAGCTCTAGGGCAAAGTAGCACACCCAGAGCAGAAGTCCTACTTCAGCCAGATCAGGCCTGCAAAGAAACTGCGTTTCACAGGCCTTTGGAAGAGATGTTCCCGGTAGGCTGTAAGAGCACTGTGCAGAGCGAGTTGTTTCTTAGCTTCCCAAAGAGCTGGAAGCAAGATGCTGTGGGGCCCAACTCGCCCTTTGGAAAGAAGCCTGCACGTTGTGCCTTTCAGCTCTAGGGCAAAGTAGCACACCCAGAGCAGAAGTCCTACTTCAGCCAGATCAGGCCTGCAAAGAAACTGCGTTTCACAGGCCTTTGGAAGAGATGTTCCCGGTAGGCTGTAAGAGCACTGTGCAGAGCGAGTTGTTTCTTAGCTTCCCAAAGAGCTGGAAGCAAGATGCTGTGGGGCCCAACTCGCCCTTTGGAAAGAAGCCTGCACGTTGTGCCTTTCAGCTCTAGGGCAAAGTAGCACACCCAGAGCAGAAGTCCTACTTCAGCCAGATCAGGCCTGCAAAGAAACTGCGTTTCACAGGCCTTTGGAAGAGATGTTCCCGGTAGGCTGTAAGAGCACTGTGCAGAGCGAGTTGTTTCTTAGCTTCCCAAAGAGCTGGAAGCAAGATGCTGTGGGGCCCAACTCGCCCTTTGGAAAGAAGCCTGCACGTTGTGCCTTTCAGCTCTAGGGCAAAGTAGCACACCCAGAGCAGAAGTCCTACTTCAGCCAGATCAGGCCTGCAAAGAAACTGCGTTTCACAGGCCTTTGGAAGAGATGTTCCCGGTAGGCTGTAAGAGCACTGTGCAGAGCGAGTTGTTTCTTAGCTTCCCAAAGAGCTGGAAGCAAGATGCTGTGGGGCCCAACTCGCCCTTTGGAAAGAAGCCTGCACGTTGTGCCTTTCAGCTCTAGGGCAAAGTAGCACACCCAGAGCAGAAGTCCTACTTCAGCCAGATCAGGCCTGCAAAGAAACTGCGTTTCACAGGCCTTTGGAAGAGATGTTCCCGGTAGGCTGTAAGAGCACTGTGCAGAGCGAGTTGTTTCTTAGCTTCCCAAAGAGCTGGAAGCAAGATGCTGTGGGGCCCAACTCGCCCTTTGGAAAGAAGCCTGCACGTTGTGCCTTTCAGCTCTAGGGCAAAGTAGCACACCCAGAGCAGAAGTCCTACTTCAGCCAGATCAGGCCTGCAAAGAAACTGCGTTTCACAGGCCTTTGGAAGAGATGTTCCCGGTAGGCTGTAAGAGCACTGTGCAGAGCGAGTTGTTTCTTAGCTTCCCAAAGAGCTGGAAGCAAGATGCTGTGGGGCCCAACTCGCCCTTTGGAAAGAAGCCTGCACGTTGTGCCTTTCAGCTCTAGGGCAAAGTAGCACACCCAGAGCAGAAGTCCTACTTCAGCCAGATCAGGCCTGCAAAGAAACTGCGTTTCACAGGCCTTTGGAAGAGATGTTCCCGGTAGGCTGTAAGAGCACTGTGCAGAGCGAGTTGTTTCTTAGCTTCCCAAAGAGCTGGAAGCAAGATGCTGTGGGGCCCAACTCGCCCTTTGGAAAGAAGCCTGCACGTTGTGCCTTTCAGCTCTAGGGCAAAGTAGCACACCCAGAGCAGAAGTCCTACTTCAGCCAGATCAGGCCTGCAAAGAAACTGCGTTTCACAGGCCTTTGGAAGAGATGTTCCCGGTAGGCTGTAAGAGCACTGTGCAGAGCGAGTTGTTTCTTAGCTTCCCAAAGAGCTGGAAGCAAGATGCTGTGGGGCCCAACTCGCCCTTTGGAAAGAAGCCTGCACGTTGTGCCTTTCAGCTCTAGGGCAATGTAGCACACCCAGAGCAGAAGTCCTACTTCAGCCAGATCAGGCCTGCAAAGAAACTGCGTTTCACAGGCCTTTGGAAGAGATGTTCCCGGTAGGCTGTAAGAGCACTGTGCAGAGCGAGTTGTTTCTTAGCTTCCCAAAGAGCTGGAAGCAAGATGCTGTGGGGCCAACTCGCCCTTTGGAAAGAAGCCTGCACGTTGTGCCTTTCAGCTCTAGGGCAAAGTAGCACACCCAGAGCAGAAGTCCTACTTCAGCCAGATCAGGCCTGCAAAGAAACTGCGTTTCACAGGCCTTTGGAAGAGATGTTCCCGGTAGGCTGTAAGAGCACTGTGCAGAGCGAGTTGTTTCTTAGCTTCCCAAAGAGCTGGAAGCAAGATGCTGTGGGGCCCAACTCGCCCTTTGGAAAGAAGCCTGCACGTTGTGCCTTTCAGCTCTAGGGCAAAGTAGCACACCCAGAGCAGAAGTCCTACTTCAGCCAGATCAGGCCTGCAAAGAAACTGCGTTTCACAGGCCTTTGGAAGAGATGTTCCCGGTAGGCTGTAAGAGCACTGTGCAGAGCGAGTTGTTTCTTAGCTTCCCAAAGAGCTGGAAGCAAGATGCTGTGGGGCCCAACTCGCCCTTTGGAAAGAAGCCTGCACGTTGTGCCTTTCAGCTCTAGGGCAAAGTAGCACACCCAGAGCAGAAGTCCTACTCAGCCAGATCAGGCCTGCAAAGAAACTGCGTTTCACAGGCCTTTGGAAGAGATGTTCCCGGTAGGCTGTAAGAGCACTGTGCAGAGCGAGTTGTTTCTTAGCTTCCCAAAGAGCTGGAAGCAAGATGCTGTGGGGCCCAACTCGCCCTTTGGAAAGAAGCCTGCACGTTGTGCCTTTCAGCTCTAGGGCAAAGTAGCACACCCAGAGCAGAAGTCCTACTTCAGCCAGATCAGGCCTGCAAAGAAACTGCGTTTCACAGGCCTTTGGAAGAGATGTTCCCGGTAGGCTGTAAGAGCACTGTGCAGAGCGAGTTGTTTCTTAGCTTCCCAAAGAGCTGGAAGCAAGATGCTGTGGGGCCCAACTCGCCCTTTGGAAAGAAGCCTGCACGTTGTGCCTTTCAGCTCTAGGGCAAAGTAGCACACCCAGAGCAGAAGTCCTACTTCAGCCAGATCAGGCCTGCAAAGAAACTGCGTTTCACAGGCCTTTGGAAGAGATGTTCCCACTAGGCTGTAAGAGCACTGTGCAGAGCGAGTTGTTTCTTAGCTTCCCAAAGAGCTGGAAGCAAGATGCTGTGGGGCCCAACTCGCCCTTTGGAAAGAAGCCTGCACGTTGTGCCTTTCAGCTCTAGGGCAAAGTAGCACACCCAGAGCAGAAGTCCTACTTCAGCCAGATCAGGCCTGCAAAGAAACTGCGTTTCACAGGCCTTTGGAAGAGATGTTCCCGGTAGGCTGTAAGAGCACTGTGCAGAGCGAGTTGTTTCTTAGCTTCCCAAAGAGCTGGAAGCAAGATGCTGTGGGGCCCAACTCGCCCTTTGGAAAGAAGCCTGCACGTTGTGCCTTTCAGCTCTAGGGCAAAGTAGCACACCCAGAGCAGAAGTCCTACTTCAGCCAGATCAGGCCTGCAAAGAAACTGCGTTTCACAGGCCTTTGGAAGAGATGTTCCCGGTAGGCTGTAAGAGCACTGTGCAGAGCGAGTTGTTTCTTAGCTTCCCAAAGAGCTGGAAGCAAGATGCTGTGGGGCCCAACTCGCCCTTTGGAAAGAAGCCTGCACGTTGTGCCTTTCAGCTCTAGGGCAAAGTAGCACACCCAGAGCAGAAGTCCTACTTCAGCCAGATCAGGCCTGCAAAGAAACTGCGTTTCACAGGCCTTTGGAAGAGATGTTCCCAGTAGGCTGTAAGAGCACTGTGCAGAGCGAGTTGTTTCTTAGCTTCCCAAAGAGCTGGAAGCAAGATGCTGTGGGGCCCAACTCGCCCTTTGGAAAGAAGCCTGCACGTTGTGCCTTTCAGCTCTAGGGCAAAGTAGCACACCCAGAGCAGAAGTCCTACTTCAGCCAGATCAGGCCTGCAAAGAAACTGCGTTTCACAGGCCTTTGGAAGAGATGTTCCCGGTAGGCTGTAAGAGCACTGTGCAGAGCGAGTTGTTTCTTAGCTTCCCAAAGAGCTGGAAGCAAGATGCTGTGGGGCCCAACTCGCCCTTTGGAAAGAAGCCTGCACGTTGTGCCTTTCAGCTCTAGGGCAAAGTAGCACACCCAGAGCAGAAGTCCTACTTCAGCCAGATCAGGCCTGCAAAGAAACTGCGTTTCACAGGCCTTTGGAAGAGATGTTCCCGGTAGGCTGTAAGAGCACTGTGCAGAGCGAGTTGTTTCTTAGCTTCCCAAAGAGCTGGAAGCAAGATGCTGTGGGGCCCAACTCGCCCTTTGGAAAGAAGCCTGCACGTTGTGCCTTTCAGCTCTAGGGCAAAGTAGCACACCCAGAGCAGAAGTCCTACTTCAGCCAGATCAGGCCTGCAAAGAAACTGCGTTTCACAGGCCTTTGGAAGAGATGTTCCCGGTAGGCTGTAAGAGCACTGTGCAGAGCGAGTTGTTTCTTAGCTTCCCAAAGAGCTGGAAGCAAGATGCTGTGGGGCCCAACTCGCCCTTTGGAAAGAAGCCTGCACGTTGTGCCTTTCAGCTCTAGGGCAAAGTAGCACACCCAGAGCAGAAGTCCTACTTCAGCCAGATCAGGCCTGCAAAGAAACTGCGTTTCACAGGCCTTTGGAAGAGATGTTCCCGGTAGGCTGTAAGAGCACTGTGCAGAGCGAGTTGTTTCTTAGCTTCCCAAAGAGCTGGAAGCAAGATGCTGTGGGGCCCAACTCGCCCTTTGGAAAGAAGCCTGCACGTTGTGCCTTTCAGCTCTAGGGCAAAGTTGCACACCCAGAGCAGAAGTCCTACTCAGCCAGATCAGGCCTGCAAAGAAACTGCGTTTCACAGGCCTTTGGAAGAGATGTTCCCGGTAGGCTGTAAGAGCACTGTGCAGAGCGAGTTGTTTCTTAGCTTCCCAAAGAGCTGGAAGCAAGATGCTGTGGGGCCCAACTCGCCCTTTGGAAAGAAGCCTGCACGTTGTGCCTTTCAGCTCTAGGGCAAAGTAGCACACCCAGAGCAGAAGTCCTACTTCAGCCAGATCAGGCCTGCAAAGAAACTGCGTTTCACAGGCCTTTGGAAGAGATGTTCCCGGTAGGCTGTAAGAGCACTGTGCAGAGCGAGTTGTTTCTTAGCTTCCCAAAGAGCTGGAAGCAAGATGCTGTGGGGCCCAACTCGCCCTTTGGAAAGAAGCCTGCACGTTGTGCCTTTCAGCTCTAGGGCAAAGTAGCACACCCAGAGCAGAAGTCCTACTTCAGCCAGATCAGGCCTGCAAAGAAACTGCGTTTCACAGGCCTTTGGAAGAGATGTTCCCACTAGGCTGTAAGAGCACTGTGCAGAGCGAGTTGTTTCTTAGCTTCCCAAAGAGCTGGAAGCAAGATGCTGTGGGGCCCAACTCGCCCTTTGGAAAGAAGCCTGCACGTTGTGCCTTTCAGCTCTAGGGCAAAGTAGCACACCCAGAGCAGAAGTCCTACTTCAGCCAGATCAGGCCTGCAAAGAAACTGCGTTTCACAGGCCTTTGGAAGAGATGTTCCCGGTAGGCTGTAAGAGCACTGTGCAGAGCGAGTTGTTTCTTAGCTTCCCAAAGAGCTGGAAGCAAGATGCTGTGGGGCCCAACTCGCCCTTTGGAAAGAAGCCTGCACGTTGTGCCTTTCAGCTCTAGGGCAAAGTAGCACACCCAGAGCAGAAGTCCTACTTCAGCCAGATCAGGCCTGCAAAGAAACTGCGTTTCACAGGCCTTTGGAAGAGATGTTCCCGGTAGGCTGTAAGAGCACTGTGCAGAGCGAGTTGTTTCTTAGCTTCCCAAAGAGCTGGAAGCAAGATGCTGTGGGGCCCAACTCGCCCTTTGGAAAGAAGCCTGCACGTTGTGCCTTTCAGCTCTAGGGCAAAGTAGCACACCCAGAGCAGAAGTCCTACTTCAGCCAGATCAGGCCTGCAAAGAAACTGCGTTTCACAGGCCTTTGGAAGAGATGTTCCCGGTAGGCTGTAAGAGCACTGTGCAGAGCGAGTTGTTTCTTAGCTTCCCAAAGAGCTGGAAGCAAGATGCTGTGGGGCCCAACTCGCCCTTTGGAAAGAAGCCTGCACGTTGTGCCTTTCAGCTCTAGGGCAAAGTAGCACACCCAGAGCAGAAGTCCTACTTCAGCCAGATCAGGCCTGCAAAGAAACTGCGTTTCACAGGCCTTTGGAAGAGATGTTCCCGGTAGGCTGTAAGAGCACTGTGCAGAGCGAGTTGTTTCTTAGCTTCCCAAAGAGCTGGAAGCAAGATGCTGTGGGGCCCAACTCGCCCTTTGGAAAGAAGCCTGCACGTTGTGCCTTTCAGCTCTAGGGCAAAGTAGCACACCCAGAGCAGAAGTCCTACTCAGCCAGATCAGGCCTGCAAAGAAACTGCGTTTCACAGGCCTTTGGAAGAGATGTTCCCGGTAGGCTGTAAGAGCACTGTGCAGAGCGAGTTGTTTCTTAGCTTCCCAAAGAGCTGGAAGCAAGATGCTGTGGGGCCCAACTCGCCCTTTGGAAAGAAGCCTGCACGTTGTGCCTTTCAGCTCTAGGGCAAAGTAGCACACCCAGAGCAGAAGTCCTACTTCAGCCAGATCAGGCCTGCAAAGAAACTGCGTTTCACAGGCCTTTGGAAGAGATGTTCCCGGTAGGCTGTAAGAGCACTGTGCAGAGCGAGTTGTTTCTTAGCTTCCCAAAGAGCTGGAAGCAAGATGCTGTGGGGCCCAACTCGCCCTTTGGAAAGAAGCCTGCACGTTGTGCCTTTCAGCTCTAGGGCAAAGTAGCACACCCAGAGCAGAAGTCCTACTTCAGCCAGATCAGGCCTGCAAAGAAACTGCGTTTCACAGGCCTTTGGAAGAGATGTTCCCGGTAGGCTGTAAGAGCACTGTGCAGAGCGAGTTGTTTCTTAGCTTCCCAAAGAGCTGGAAGCAAGATGCTGTGGGGCCCAACTCGCCCTTTGGAAAGAAGCCTGCACGTTGTGCCTTTCAGCTCTAGGGCAAAGTAGCACACCCAGAGCAGAAGTCCTACTTCAGCCAGATCAGGCCTGCAAAGAAACTGCGTTTCACAGGCCTTTGGAAGAGATGTTCCCGGTAGGCTGTAAGAGCACTGTGCAGAGCGAGTTGTTTCTTAGCTTCCCAAAGAGCTGGAAGCAAGATGCTGTGGGGCCCAACTCGCCCTTTGGAAAGAAGCCTGCACGTTGTGCCTTTCAGCTCTAGGGCAAAGTAGCACACCCAGAGCAGAAGTCCTACTTCAGCCAGATCAGGCCTGCAAAGAAACTGCGTTTCACAGGCCTTTGGAAGAGATGTTCCCGGTAGGCTGTAAGAGCACTGTGCAGAGCGAGTTGTTTCTTAGCTTCCCAAAGAGCTGGAAGCAAGATGCTGTGGGGCCCAACTCGCCCTTTGGAAAGAAGCCTGCACGTTGTGCCTTTCAGCTCTAGGGCAAAGTAGCACACCCAGAGCAGAAGTCCTACTTCAGCCAGATCAGGCCTGCAAAGAAACTGCGTTTCACAGGCCTTTGGAAGAGATGTTCCCGGTAGGCTGTAAGAGCACTGTGCAGAGCGAGTTGTTTCTTAGCTTCCCAAAGAGCTGGAAGCAAGATGCTGTGCGGCCCAACTCGCCCTTTGGAAAGAAGCCTGCACGTTGTGCCTTTCAGCTCTAGGGCAAAGTAGCACACCCAGAGCAGAAGTCCTACTTCAGCCAGATCAGGCCTGCAAAGAAACTGCGTTTCACAGGCCTTTGGAAGAGATGTTCCCGGTAGGCTGTAAGAGCACTGTGCAGAGCGAGTTGTTTCTTAGCTTCCCAAAGAGCTGGAAGCAAGATGCTGTGGGGCCCAACTCGCCCTTTGGAAAGAAGCCTGCACGTTGTGCCTTTCAGCTCTAGGGCAAAGTAGCACACCCAGAGCAGAAGTCCTACTTCAGCCAGATCAGGCCTGCAAAGAAACTGCGTTTCACAGGCCTTTGGAAGAGATGTTCCCGGTAGGCTGTAAGAGCACTGTGCAGAGCGAGTTGTTTCTTAGCTTCCCAAAGAGCTGGAAGCAAGATGCTGTGGGGCCCAACTCGCCCTTTGGAAAGAAGCCTGCACGTTGTGCCTTTCAGCTCTAGGGCAAAGTAGCACACCCAGAGCAGAAGTCCTACTTCAGCCAGATCAGGCCTGCAAAGAAACTGCGTTTCACAGGCCTTTGGAAGAGATGTTCCCGGTAGGCTGTAAGAGCACTGTGCAGAGCGAGTTGTTTCTTAGCTTCCCAAAGAGCTGGAAGCAAGATGCTGTGGGGCCCAACTCGCCCTTTGGAAAGAAGCCTGCATGTTGTGCCTTTCAGCTCTAGGGCAAAGTAGCACACCCAGAGCAGAAGTCCTACTTCAGCCAGATCAGGCCTGCAAAGAAACTGCGTTTCACAGGCCTTTGGAAGAGATGTTCCCGGTAGGCTGTAAGAGCACTGTGCAGAGCGAGTTGTTTCTTAGCTTCCCAAAGAGCTGGAAGCAAGATGCTGTGGGGCCCAACTCGCCCTTTGGAAAGAAGCCTGCACGTTGTGCCTTTCAGCTCTAGGGCAAAGTAGCACACCCAGAGCAGAAGTCCTACTTCAGCCAGATCAGGCCTGCAAAGAAACTGCGTTTCACAGGCCTTTGGAAGAGATGTTCCCGGTAGGCTGTAAGAGCACTGTGCAGAGCGAGTTGTTTCTTAGCTTCCCAAAGAGCTGGAAGCAAGATGCTGTGGGGCCCAACTCGCCCTTTGGAAAGAAGCCTGCACGTTGTGCCTTTCAGCTCTAGGGCAAAGTAGCACACCCAGAGCAGAAGTCCTACTTCAGCCAGATCAGGCCTGCAAAGAAACTGCGTTTCACAGGCCTTTGGAAGAGATGTTCCCGGTAGGCTGTAAGAGCACTGTGCAGAGCGAGTTGTTTCTTAGCTTCCCAAAGAGCTGGAAGCAAGATGCTGTGGGGCCCAACTCGCCCTTTGGAAAGAAGCCTGCACGTTGTGCCTTTCAGCTCTAGGGCAAAGTAGCACACCCAGAGCAGAAGTCCTACTTCAGCCAGATCAGGCCTGCAAAGAAACTGCGTTTCACAGGCCTTTGGAAGAGATGTTCCCGGTAGGCTGTAAGAGCACTGTGCAGAGCGAGTTGTTTCTTAGCTTCCCAAAGAGCTGGAAGCAAGATGCTGTGGGGCCCAACTCGCCCTTTGGAAAGAAGCCTGCACGTTGTGCCTTTCAGCTCTAGGGCAAAGTAGCACACCCAGAGCAGAAGTCCTACTCAGCCAGATCAGGCCTGCAAAGAAACTGCGTTTCACAGGCCTTTGGAAGAGATGTTCCCGGTAGGCTGTAAGAGCACTGTGCAGAGCGAGTTGTTTCTTAGCTTCCCAAAGAGCTGGAAGCAAGATGCTGTGGGGCCCAACTCGCCCTTTGGAAAGAAGCCTGCACGTTGTGCCTTTCAGCTCTAGGGCAAAGTAGCACACCCAGAGCAGAAGTCCTACTTCAGCCAGATCAGGCCTGCAAAGAAACTGCGTTTCACAGGCCTTTGGAAGAGATGTTCCCGGTAGGCTGTAAGAGCACTGTGCAGAGCGAGTTGTTTCTTAGCTTCCCAAAGAGCTGGAAGCAAGATGCTGTGGGGCCCAACTCGCCCTTTGGAAAGAAGCCTGCACGTTGTGCCTTTCAGCTCTAGGGCAAAGTAGCACACCCAGAGCAGAAGTCCTACTTCAGCCAGATCAGGCCTGCAAAGAAACTGCGTTTCACAGGCCTTTGGAAGAGATGTTCCCACTAGGCTGTAAGAGCACTGTGCAGAGCGAGTTGTTTCTTAGCTTCCCAAAGAGCTGGAAGCAAGATGCTGTGGGGCCCAACTCGCCCTTTGGAAAGAAGCCTGCACGTTGTGCCTTTCAGCTCTAGGGCAAAGTAGCACACCCAGAGCAGAAGTCCTACTTCAGCCAGATCAGGCCTGCAAAGAAACTGCGTTTCACAGGCCTTTGGAAGAGATGTTCCCGGTAGGCTGTAAGAGCACTGTGCAGAGCGAGTTGTTTCTTAGCTTCCCAAAGAGCTGGAAGCAAGATGCTGTGGGGCCCAACTCGCCCTTTGGAAAGAAGCCTGCACGTTGTGCCTTTCAGCTCTAGGGCAAAGTAGCACACCCAGAGCAGAAGTCCTACTTCAGCCAGATCAGGCCTGCAAAGAAACTGCGTTTCACAGGCCTTTGGAAGAGATGTTCCCGGTAGGCTGTAAGAGCACTGTGCAGAGCGAGTTGTTTCTTAGCTTCCCAAAGAGCTGGAAGCAAGATGCTGTGGGGCCCAACTCGCCCTTTGGAAAGAAGCCTGCACGTTGTGCCTTTCAGCTCTAGGGCAAAGTAGCACACCCAGAGCAGAAGTCCTACTTCAGCCAGATCAGGCCTGCAAAGAAACTGCGTTTCACAGGCCTTTGGAAGAGATGTTCCCACTAGGCTGTAAGAGCACTGTGCAGAGCGAGTTGTTTCTTAGCTTCCCAAAGAGCTGGAAGCAAGATGCTGTGGGGCCCAACTCGCCCTTTGGAAAGAAGCCTGCACGTTGTGCCTTTCAGCTCTAGGGCAAAGTAGCACACCCAGAGCAGAAGTCCTACTTCAGCCAGATCAGGCCTGCAAAGAAACTGCGTTTCACAGGCCTTTGGAAGAGATGTTCCCGGTAGGCTGTAAGAGCACTGTGCAGAGCGAGTTGTTTCTTAGCTTCCCAAAGAGCTGGAAGCAAGATGCTGTGGGGCCCAACTCGCCCTTTGGAAAGAAGCCTGCACGTTGTGCCTTTCAGCTCTAGGGCAAAGTAGCACACCCAGAGCAGAAGTCCTACTTCAGCCAGATCAGGCCTGCAAAGAAACTGCGTTTCACAGGCCTTTGGAAGAGATGTTCCCGGTAGGCTGTAAGAGCACTGTGCAGAGCGAGTTGTTTCTTAGCTTCCCAAAGAGCTGGAAGCAAGATGCTGTGGGGCCCAACTCGCCCTTTGGAAAGAAGCCTGCACGTTGTGCCTTTCAGCTCTAGGGCAAAGTAGCACACCCAGAGCAGAAGTCCTACTCAGCCAGATCAGGCCTGCAAAGAAACTGCGTTTCACAGGCCTTTGGAAGAGATGTTCCCGGTAGGCTGTAAGAGCACTGTGCAGAGCGAGTTGTTTCTTAGCTTCCCAAAGAGCTGGAAGCAAGATGCTGTGGGGCCCAACTCGCCCTTTGGAAAGAAGCCTGCACGTTGTGCCTTTCAGCTCTAGGGCAAAGTAGCACACCCAGAGCAGAAGTCCTACTTCAGCCAGATCAGGCCTGCAAAGAAACTGCGTTTCACAGGCCTTTGGAAGAGATGTTCCCGGTAGGCTGTAAGAGCACTGTGCAGAGCGAGTTGTTTCTTAGCTTCCCAAAGAGCTGGAAGCAAGATGCTGTGGGGCCCAACTCGCCCTTTGGAAAGAAGCCTGCACGTTGTGCCTTTCAGCTCTAGGGCAAAGTAGCACACCCAGAGCAGAAGTCCTACTTCAGCCAGATCAGGCCTGCAAAGAAACTGCGTTTCACAGGCCTTTGGAAGAGATGTTCCCACTAGGCTGTAAGAGCACTGTGCAGAGCGAGTTGTTTCTTAGCTTCCCAAAGAGCTGGAAGCAAGATGCTGTGGGGCCCAACTCGCCCTTTGGAAAGAAGCCTGCACGTTGTGCCTTTCAGCTCTAGGGCAAAGTAGCACACCCAGAGCAGAAGTCCTACTTCAGCCAGATCAGGCCTGCAAAGAAACTGCGTTTCACAGGCCTTTGGAAGAGATGTTCCCGGTAGGCTGTAAGAGCACTGTGCAGAGCGAGTTGTTTCTTAGCTTCCCAAAGAGCTGGAAGCAAGATGCTGTGGGGCCCAACTCGCCCTTTGGAAAGAAGCCTGCACGTTGTGCCTTTCAGCTCTAGGGCAAAGTAGCACACCCAGAGCAGAAGTCCTACTTCAGCCAGATCAGGCCTGCAAAGAAACTGCGTTTCACAGGCCTTTGGAAGAGATGTTCCCGGTAGGCTGTAAGAGCACTGTGCAGAGCGAGTTGTTTCTTAGCTTCCCAAAGAGCTGGAAGCAAGATGCTGTGGGGCCCAACTCGCCCTTTGGAAAGAAGCCTGCACGTTGTGCCTTTCAGCTCTAGGGCAAAGTAGCACACCCAGAGCAGAAGTCCTACTTCAGCCAGATCAGGCCTGCAAAGAAACTGCGTTTCACAGGCCTTTGGAAGAGATGTTCCCGGTAGGCTGTAAGAGCACTGTGCAGAGCGAGTTGTTTCTTAGCTTCCCAAAGAGCTGGAAGCAAGATGCTGTGGGGCCCAACTCGCCCTTTGGAAAGAAGCCTGCACGTTGTGCCTTTCAGCTCTAGGGCAAAGTAGCACACCCAGAGCAGAAGTCCTACTTCAGCCAGATCAGGCCTGCAAAGAAACTGCGTTTCACAGGCCTTTGGAAGAGATGTTCCCGGTAGGCTGTAAGAGCACTGTGCAGAGCGAGTTGTTTCTTAGCTTCCCAAAGAGCTGGAAGCAAGATGCTGTGGGGCCCAACTCGCCCTTTGGAAAGAAGCCTGCACGTTGTGCCTTTCAGCTCTAGGGCAAAGTAGCACACCCAGAGCAGAAGTCCTACTTCAGCCAGATCAGGCCTGCAAAGAAACTGCGTTTCACAGGCCTTTGGAAGAGATGTTCCCGGTAGGCTGTAAGAGCACTGTGCAGAGCGAGTTGTTTCTTAGCTTCCCAAAGAGCTGGAAGCAAGATGCTGTGGGGCCCAACTCGCCCTTTGGAAAGAAGCCTGCACGTTGTGCCTTTCAGCTCTAGGGCAAAGTAGCACACCCAGAGCAGAAGTCCTACTTCAGCCAGATCAGGCCTGCAAAGAAACTGCGTTTCACAGGCCTTTGGAAGAGATGTTCCCGGTAGGCTGTAAGAGCACTGTGCAGAGCGAGTTGTTTCTTAGCTCCCAAAGAGCTGGAAGCAAGATGCTGTGGGGCCCAACTCGCCCTTTGGAAAGAAGCCTGCACGTTGTGCCTTTCAGCTCTAGGGCAAAGTAGCACACCCAGAGCAGAAGTCCTACTTCAGCCAGATCAGGCCTGCAAAGAAACTGCGTTTCACAGGCCTTTGGAAGAGATGTTCCCGGTAGGCTGTAAGAGCACTGTGCAGAGCGAGTTGTTTCTTAGCTTCCCAAAGAGCTGGAAGCAAGATGCTGTGGGGCCCAACTCGCCGTTTGGAAAGAAGCCTGCACGTTGTGCCTTTCAGCTCTAGGGCAAAGTAGAACACCCAGAGCAGAAGTCCTACTTCAGCCAGATCAGGCCTGCAAAGAAACTGCGTTTCACAGGCCTTTGGAAGAGATGTTCCCGGTAGGCTGTAAGAGCACTGTGCAGAGCGAGTTGTTTCTTAGCTTCCCAAAGAGCTGGAAGCAAGATGCTGTGGGGCCCAACTCGCCCTTTGGAAAGAAGCCTGCACGTTGTGCCTTTCAGCTCTAGGGCAAAGTAGCACACCCAGAGCAGAAGTCCTACTTCAGCCAGATCAGGCCTGCAAAGAAACTGCGTTTCACAGGCCTTTGGAAGAGATGTTCCCGGTAGGCTGTAAGAGCACTGTGCAGAGCGAGTTGTTTCTTAGCTTCCCAAAGAGCTGGAAGCAAGATGCTGTGGGGCCCAACTCGCCCTTTGGAAAGAAGCCTGCACGTTGTGCCTTTCAGCTCTAGGGCAAAGTAGCACACCCAGAGCAGAAGTCCTACTCAGCCAGATCAGGCCTGCAAAGAAACTGCGTTTCACAGGCCTTTGGAAGAGATGTTCCCGGTAGGCTGTAAGAGCACTGTGCAGAGCGAGTTGTTTCTTAGCTTCCCAAAGAGCTGGAAGCAAGATGCTGTGGGGCCCAACTCGCCCTTTGGAAAGAAGCCTGCACGTTGTGCCTTTCAGCTCTAGGGCAAAGTAGCACACCCAGAGCAGAAGTCCTACTTCAGCCAGATCAGGCCTGCAAAGAAACTGCGTTTCACAGGCCTTTGGAAGAGATGTTCCCGGTAGGCTGTAAGAGCACTGTGCAGAGCGAGTTTTTTCTTAGCTTCCCAAAGAGCTGGAAGCAAGATGCTGTGGGGCCCAACTCGCCCTTTGGAAAGAAGCCTGCACGTTGTGCCTTTCAGCTCTAGGGCAAAGTAGCACACCCAGAGCAGAAGTCCTACTTCAGCCAGATCAGGCCTGCAAAGAAACTGCGTTTCACAGGCCTTTGGAAGAGATGTTCCCGGTAGGCTGTAAGAGCACTGTGCAGAGCGAGTTGTTTCTTAGCTTCCCAAAGAGCTGGAAGCAAGATGCTGTGGGGCCCAACTCGCCCTTTGGAAAGAAGCCTGCACGTTGTGCCTTTCAGCTCTAGGGCAAAGTAGCACACCCAGAGCAGAAGTCCTACTTCAGCCAGATCAGGCCTGCAAAGAAACTGCGTTTCACAGGCCTTTGGAAGAGATGTTCCCGGTAGGCTGTAAGAGCACTGTGCAGAGCGAGTTGTTTCTTAGCTTCCCAAAGAGCTGGAAGCAAGATGCTGTGGGGCCCAACTCGCCCTTTGGAAAGAAGCCTGCACGTTGTGCCTTTCAGCTCTAGGGCAAAGTAGCACACCCAGAGCAGAAGTCCTACTTCAGCCAGATCAGGCCTGCAAAGAAACTGCGTTTCACAGGCCTTTGGAAGAGATGTTCCCGGTAGGCTGTAAGAGCACTGTGCAGAGCGAGTTGTTTCTTAGCTTCCCAAAGAGCTGGAAGCAAGATGCTGTGGGGCCCAACTCGCCCTTTGGAAAGAAGCCTGCACGTTGTGCCTTTCAGCTCTAGGGCAAAGTAGCACACCCAGAGCAGAAGTCCTACTTCAGCCAGATCAGGCCTGCAAAGAAACTGCGTTTCACAGGCCTTTGGAAGAGATGTTCCCGGTAGGCTGTAAGAGCACTGTGCAGAGCGAGTTGTTTCTTAGCTTCCCAAAGAGCTGGAAGCAAGATGCTGTGGGGCCCAACTCGCCCTTTGGAAAGAAGCCTGCACGTTGTGCCTTTCAGCTCTAGGGCAAAGTAGCACACCCAGAGCAGAAGTCCTACTTCAGCCAGATCAGGCCTGCAAAGAAACTGCGTTTCACAGGCCTTTGGAAGAGATGTTCCCGGTAGGCTGTAAGAGCACTGTGCAGAGCGAGTTGTTTCTTAGCTTCCCAAAGAGCTGGAAGCAAGATGCCGTGGGGCCCAACTCGCCCTTTGGAAAGAAGCCTGCACGTTGTGCCTTTCAGCTCTAGGGCATAGTAGAACATCCAGAGAAGAAGTGCTACTTCAGCCAGATCAGGCCTGCAAAGAAACTGCGTTTCACAGGCCTTTGGAAGAGATGTTCCCGGTAGGCTGTAAGAGCACTGTGCAGAGCGAGTTGTTTCTTAGCTTCCCAAAAAGCTGGAAGCAAGATGCTGTGGGGCCCAACTCGCCCTTTGGAAAGAAGACTGCACGTTGTGCCTTTCAGCTCTAGGGCAGAGTAGCACACCCAGAGCAGAAGTCCTACTTTAGCCAGATCAGGCCTGCAAAGAAACTGCGTTTCACAGGCCTTTGGAAGAGATGTTCCCGGTAGGCTGTAAGAGCACTGTGCAGAGCGAGTTGTTTCTTAGCTTCCCAAAGAGCTGGAAGCAAGATGCTGTGGGGCCCAACTCGCCCTTTGGAAAGAAGCCTGCACGTTGTGCCTTTCAGCTCTAGGGCAAAGTAGCACACCCAGAGCAGAAGTCCTACTTCAGCCAGATCAGGCCTGCAAAGAAACTGCGTTTCACAGGCCTTTGGAAGAGATGTTCCCGGTAGGCTGTAAGAGCACTGTGCAGAGCGAGTTGTTTCTTAGCTTCCCAAAGAGCTGGAAGCAAGATGCTGTGGGGCCCAACTCGCCCTTTGGAAAGAAGCCTGCACGTTGTGCCTTTCAGCTCTAGGGCAAAGTAGCACACCCAGAGCAGAAGTCCTACTTCAGCCAGATCAGGCCTGCAAAGAAACTGCGTTTCACAGGCCTTTGGAAGAGATGTTCCCGGTAGGCTGTAAGAGCACTGTGCAGAGCGAGTTGTTTCTTAGCTTCCCAAAGAGCTGGAAGCAAGATGCTGTGGGGTCCAACTCGCCCTTTGGAAAGAAGCCTGCACGTTGTGCCTTTCAGCTCTAGGGCAAAGTAGCACACCCAGAGCAGAAGTCCTACTTCAGCCAGATCAGGCCTGCAAAGAAACTGCGTTTCACAGGCCTTTGGAAGAGATGTTCCCGGTAGGCTGTAAGAGCACTGTGCAGAGCGAGTTGTTTCTTAGCTTCCCAAAGAGCTGAAAGCAAGATGCTGTGGGGCCCAACTCGCCCTTTGGAAAGAAGCCTGCACGTTGTGCCTTTCAGCTCTAGGGCAAAGTAGCACACCCAGAGCAGAAGTCCTACTTCAGCCAGATCAGGCCTGCAAAGAAACTGCGTTTCACAGGCCTGTGGAAGAGATGTTCCCGGTAGGCTGTAAGAGCACTGTGCAGAGCGAGTTGTTTCTTAGCTTCCCAAAGAGCTGGAAGCAAGATGCTGTGCGGCCCAACTCGTCCCTTGGAAAGAAGCCTGCACGTTGTGCCTTTCAGCTCTAGGGCAAAGTAGAACACCCAGAGCAGAAGTCCTACTTCAGCCAGATCAGGCCTGCAAAGAAACTGCGTTTCACAGGCCTTTGGAAGAGATGTTCCCGGTAGGCTGTAAGAGCACTGTGCAGAGCGAGTTGTTTCTTAGCTTCCCAAAGAGCTGGAAGCAAGATGCTGTGGGGCCCAACTCGCCCTTTGGAAAGAAGCCTGCACGTTGTGCCTTTCAGCTCTAGGGCAAAGTAGCACACCCAGAGCAGAAGTCCTACTTCAGCCAGATCAGGCCTGCAAAGAAACTGCGTTTCACAGGCCTTTGGAAGAGATGTTCCCGGTAGGCTGTAAGAGCACTGTGCAGAGCGAGTTGTTTCTTAGCTTCCCAAAGAGCTGGAAGCAAGATGCTGTGGGGCCAAACTCGCCCTTTGGAAAGAAGCCTGCACGTTGTGCCTTTCAGCTCTAGGGCAAAGTAGCACACCCAGAGCAGAAGTCCTACTTCAGCCAGATCAGGCCTGCAAAGAAACTGCGTTTCACAGGCCTTTGGAAGAGATGTTCCCGGTAGGCTGTAAGAGCACTGTGCAGAGCGAGTTGTTTCTTAGCTTCTCAAAGAGCTGGAAGCAAGATGCTGTGGGGCCCAACTCGCCCCTTGGAAAGAAGCCTGCACGTTGTGCCTTTCAGCTCTAGGGCAAAGTAGCACACCCAGAGCAGAAGTGCTACTTCAGCCAGATCAGGCCTGCAAAGAAACTGCGTTTCACAGGCCTTTGGAAGAGATGTTCCCGGTAGGCTGTAAGAGCACTGTGCAGGGCGAGTTGTTTCTTAGCTTCCCAAAGAGCTGGAAGCAAGATGCTGTGGGGCCCAACTCGCCCTTTGGAAAGAAGACTGCACGTTGTGCCTTTCAGCTCTAGGGCAGTGCAGCACACCCAGAGCAGAAGTCCTACTTCAGCCAGATCAGGCCTGCAAAGAAACTGCGTTTCACAGGCCTTTGGAAGAGATGTTCCCGGTAGGCTGTAAGAGCACTGTGCAGAGCGAGTTGTTTCTTAGCTTCCCAAAGAGCTGTAAGCAAGATGCTGTGGGGCCAACTCGCCCTTTGGAAAGAAGCCTGCACGTTGTGCCTTTCAGCTCTAGGGCAAAGTAGCACACCCAGAGCAGAATTCCTACTTCAGCCAGATCAGGCCTGCAAAGAAACTGCGTTTCACAGGCCTTTGGAAGAGATGTTCCCGGTAGGCTGTAAGAGCACTGTGCTGAGCGAGTTGTTTCTTAGCTTCCCAAAGAGCTGGAAGCAAGATGCTGTGGGGCCCAACTCGCCCTTTGGAAAGAAGCCTGCACGTTGTGCCTTTCAGCTCTAGGGCAATGTAGCACACCCAGAGCAGAAGTCCTACTTCAGCCAGATCAGGCCTGCAAAGAAACTGCGTTTCACAGGCCTTTGGAAGAGATGTTCCCGGTAGGCTGTAAGAGCACTGTGCAGAGCGAGTTGTTTCTTAGCTTCCCAAAGAGCTGGAAGCAAGATGCTGTGGGGCCCAACTCGCCCTTTGGAAAGAAGCCTGCACGTTGTGCCTTTCAGCTCTAGGGCAAAGTAGCACACACAGAGCAGAAGTCCTACTCAGCCAGATCAGGCCTGCAAAGAAACTGTGTTTCACAGGCCTTTGGAAGAGATGTTCCCGGTAGGCTGTAAGAGCACTGTGCAGAGCGAGTTGTTTCTTAGCTTCCCAAAGAGCTGGAAGCAAGATGCTGTGGGGCCCAACTCGCCCTTTGGAAAGAAGCCTGCACGTTGTGCCTTTCAGCTCTAGGGCAATGTAGCACACCCAGAGCAGAAGTCCTACTTCAGCCAGATCAGGCCTGCAAAGAAACTGTGTTTCACAGGCCTTTGGAAGAGATGTTCCCGGTAGGCTGTAAGGGCACTGTGCAGAGCGAGTTGTTTCTTAGCTTCCGAAAGAGCTGTAAGCAAGATGCTGTGGGGCCCAACTCGCCCTTTGGAAAGAAGCCTGCACGTTGTGCCTTTCAGCTCTAGAGCAATGTAGCACACCCAGAGCAGAAGTCCTACTTCAGCCAGATCAGGCCTGCAAAGAAACTGCGTTTCACAGGCTTTTGGAAGAGATATTCCCACTAGGCTGTAAGAGCACTGAGCAGAGCGAGTTGTTTCTTAGCTTCCCAAAGAGCTGGAAGCAAGATGCTGTGGGGCCCAACTCGGCCTTTGGAAAGAAGCCTGCACGTTGTGCCTTTCAGCTCTAGGGAAATGTAGCACACCCAGAGCTGAAGTCCTACTTCAGCCAGATCAGGCCTGCAAAGAAACTGCGTTTCACAGGCCTTTGGAAGAGATGTTCCCGGTAGGCTGTAAGAGCACTGTGCAGAGCGAGTTGTTTCTTAGCTTCCCAAAGAGCTGGAAGCAAGATGCTGTGGGGCCCAACTCGCCCTTTGGAAAGAAGCCTGCACGTTGTGCCTTTCAGCTCTAGGGCAAAGTTGCACACCCAGAGCAGAAGTCCTACTCAGCCAGATCAGGCCTGCAAAGAAACTGTGTTTCACAGGCCTTTGGAAGAGATGTTCCCGGTAGGCTGTAAGGGCACTGTGCAGAGCGAGTTTTGTCTTAGCTTCCCAAAGAGCTGGAAGCAAGATGCTGTGGGGCCCAACTCGGCCTTTGGAAAGAAGCCTGCACGTTGTGCCTTTCAGCTCTGGGCAATGTAGCACACCCAGAGCAGAAGTCCTACTTCAGCCAGATCAGGCCTGCAAAGAAACTGCGTTTCACAGGCCTTTGGAAGAGATGTTCCCGGTAGGCTGTAAGAGCACTGTGCAGAGCGAGTTGTTTCTTAGCTTCCCAAAGAGCTGGAAGCAAGATGCTGTGGGGCCCAGCTCGCCCTTTGGAAAGAAGCCTTCACGTTGTGCCTTTCAGCTCTAGGGCAATGTAGCACACCCAGAGCGGAAGTCCTACTTCAGCCAGATCAGGCCTGCAAAGAAAATGCGTTTCACAGGCCTTTGGAAGAGATGTTCCCTGTAGGCTTTAAGAGCACTGTGCAGAGCGAGTTGTTTCTTAGCTTCCCAAAGAGCTGGAAGAAAGATGCTGTGGGGCCCAACTCGCCCTTTGGAAAGAAGCCTGCACGTTGTGCCTTTCAGCTCTAGGGCAATGTAGCACACCCAGAGCAGAAGTCCTACTTCAGCCAGATCAGGCCTGCAAAGAAACTGCGTTTCACAGGCCTTTGGAAGAGATGTTCCCGGTAGGCTGTAAGAGCACTGTGCAGAGCGAGTTGTTTCTTAGCTTCCCAAAGAGCTGAAAGCAAGATGCTGTGGGGCCCAACTCGCCCTTTGGAAAGAAGCCTGCACGTTGTGCCTTTCAGCTCTAGGGCAAAGTAGCACACCCAGAGCAGAAGTCCGACTTCAGCCAGATCAGGCCTGCAAAGAAACTGCGTTTCACAGGCCTTTGGAAGAGATGTTCCCGGTAGGCTGTAGGAGCACTGTGCAGAGCGAGTTGTTTCTTAGCTTCCCAAAGAGCTGGAAGCAAGATGCTGTGCGGCCCAACTCGTCCTTTGGAAAGAAGCCTGCACGTTGTGCCTTTCAGATCTAGGGCAGAGTAGCACACCCAGAGCAGAAGTCCTACTTCAGCCAGATCAGGCCTGCAAAGAAACTGCGTTTCACAGGCCTTTGGAAGAGATGTTCCCGGTAGGCTGTAAGAGCACTGTGCAGAGCGAGTTGTTTCTTAGCTTCCCAAAGAGCTCGAAGCAAGATGCTGTGGGGCCCAACTCGCCCTTTGGAAAGAAGCCTGCACGTTGTGCCTTTCAGCTCTAGGGCAATGTAGCACACCCAGAGCAGAAGTCCTACTTCAGCCAGATCAGGCCTGCAAAGAAACTGCGTTTCACAGGCCTTTGGAAGAGATGTTCCCGGTAGGCTGTAAGAGCACTGTGCAGAGCGAGTTGTTTCTTAGCTTCCCAAAGAGCTGGAAGCAAGATGCTGTGGGGCCAAACTCGCCCTTTGGAAAGAAGCCTGCACGTTGTGCCTTTCAGCTCTAGGGCAAAGTAGCACACCCAGAGCAGAAGTCCTACTTCAGCCAGATCAGGCCTGCAAAGAAACTGAGTTTCACAGGCCTTTGGAAGAGATGTTCCCGGTAGGCTGTAAGAGCACTGTGCAGAGCGAGTTGTTTCTTAGCTTCCCATAGAGCTGGAAGCAAGATGCTGTGGGGCCCAACTCGCCCCTTGGAAAGAAGCCTGCACGTTGTGCCTTACAGCTCTAGGGCATAGTAGCACACCCAGAGCAGAAGTGCTACTTCAGCCAGATCAGGCCTGCAAAGAAACTGCGTTTCACAGGCCTTTGGAAGAGATGTTCCCGGTAGGCTGTAAGAGCACTGTGCAGAGCGAGTTGTTTCTTAGCTTCCCAAAGAGCTGGAAGCAAGATGCTGTGGGGCCCAACTCGCCCTTTGGAAAGAAGCCTGCACGTTGTGCCTTTCAGCTCTAGGGCAGTGTAGCACACCCAGAGCAGAAGTCCTACTTCAGCCAGATCAGGCCTGCAAAGAAACTGCGTTTCACAGGCCTTTGGAAGAGATGTTCCCGGTAGGCTGTAAGAGCACTGTGCAGAGCGAGTTGTTTCTTAGCTTCCCAAAGAGCTGGAAGCAAGATGCTGTGGGGCCAACTCGCCCTTTGGAAAGAAGCCTGCACGTTGTGCCTTTCAGCTCTAGGGCAAAGTAGCACACCCAGAGCAGAAGTCCTACTTCAGCCAGATCAGGCCTGCAAAGAAACTGCGTTTCACAGGCCTTTGGAAGAGATGTTCCCGGTAGGCTGTAAGAGCACTGTGCAGAGCGAGTTGTTTCTTAGCTTCCCAAAGAGCTGGAAGCAAGATGCTGTGGGGCCCAACTCGCCCTTTGGAAAGAAGCCTGCACGTTGTGCCTTTCAGCTCTAGGGCAAAGTAGCACACCCAGAGCAGAAGTCCTACTTCAGCCAGATCAGGCCTGCAAAGAAACTGCGTTTCACAGGCCTTTGGAAGAGATGTTCCCGGTGGGCTGTAAGAGCACTGTGCAGAGCGAGTTGTTTCTTAGCTTCCCAAAGAGCTGGAAGCAAGATGCTGTGGGGCCCAACTCGCCCTTTGGAAAGAAGCCTGCACGTTGTGCCTTTCAGCTCTAGGGCAAAGTAGCACACCCAGAGCAGAAGTCCTACTCAGCCAGATCAGGCCTGCAAAGAAACTGCGTTTCACAGGCCTTTGGAAGAGATGTTCCCGGTAGGCTGTAAGAGCACTGTGCAGAGCGAGTTGTTTCTTAGCTTCCCAAAGAGCTGGAAGCAAGATGCTGTGGGGCCCAACTCGCCCTTTGGAAAGAAGCCTGCACGTTGTGCCTTTCAGCTCTAGGGCAATGTAGCACACCCAGAGCAGAAGTCCTACTTCAGCCAGATCAGGCCTGCAAAGAAACTGCGTTTCACAGGCCTTTGGAAGAGATGTTCCCGGTAGGCTGTAAGGGCACTGTGCAGAGCGAGTTGTTTCTTAGCTTCCCAAAGAGCTGGAAGCAAGATGCTGTGGGGCCCAACTCGCCCTTTGGAAAGAAGCCTGCACGTTGTGCCTTTCAGCTCTAGGGCAATGTAGCACACCCAGAGCAGAAGTCCTACTTCAGCCAGATCAGGCCTGCAAAGAAACTGCGTTTCACAGGCCTTTGGAAGAGATGTTCCCACTAGGCTGTAAGAGCACTGTGCAGAGCGAGTTGTTTCTTAGCTTCCCAAAGAGCTGGAAGCAAGATGCTGTGGGGCCCAACTCGCCCTTTGGAAAGAAGCCTGCACGTTGTGCCTTTCAGCTCTAGGGCAAAGTAGCACACCCAGAGCAGAAGTCCTACTTCAGCCAGATCAGGCCTGCAAAGAAACTGCGTTTCACAGGCCTTTGGAAGAGATGTTCCCGGTAGGCTGTAAGAGCACTGTGCAGAGCGAGTTGTTTCTTAGCTTCCCAAAGAGCTGGAAGCAAGATGCTGTGGGGCCCAACTCGCCCTTTGGAAAGAAGCCTGCACGTTGTGCCTTTCAGCTCTAGGGCAAAGTAGCACACCCAGAGCAGAAGTCCTACTCAGCCAGATCAGGCCTGCAAAGAAACTGTGTTTCACAGGCCTTTGGAAGAGATGTTCCCGGTAGGCTGTAAGGGCACTGTGCAGAGCGAGTTGTTTCTTAGCTTCCCAAAGAGGTGGAAGCAAGATGCTGTGGGGCCCAACTCGCCCTTTGGAAAGAAGCCTGCACGTTGTGCCTTTCAGCTCTAGGGCAAAGTAGCACACCCAGAGCAGAAGTCCTACTTCAGCCAGATCAGGCCTGCAAAGAAACTGCGTTTCACAGGCCTTTGGAAGAGATGTTCCCACTAGGCTGTAAGAGCACTGTGCAGAGCGAGTTGTTTCTTAGCTTCCCAAAGAGCTGGAAGCAAGATGCTGTGGGGCCCAACTCGCCCTTTGGAAAGAAGCCTGCACGTTGTGCCTTTCAGCTCTAGGGCAATGTAGCACACCCAGAGCAGAAGTCCTACTTCAGCCAGATCAGGCCTGCAAAGAAAGTGCGTTTCACAGGCCTTTGGAAGAGATGTTCCCGGTAGGCTGTAAGAGCACTGTGCAGAGCGAGTTGTTTCTTAGCTTCACAAAGAGCTGGAAGCAAGATGCTGTGGGGCCCAACTCGCCCTTTGGAAAGAAGCCTGCACGTTGTGACTTTCAGCTCTAGGGCAATGTAGCACACCCATAGCAGAAGTCCTACTTCAGCCAGATCAGGCCTGCAAAGAAACTGCGTTTCACAGGCCTTTGGTAGAGATGTTACCGGTAGGCTGTAAGAGCACTGTGAATAGCGAGTTGTTTCTTAGCTTCCCAAAGAGCTGGAAGCAAGATGCTGTGGGGCCCAACTCGCCCTTTGGAAAGAAGCGTGCACGTTGTGCCTTTCAGCTCTAGGGCAATGTAGCACACCCAGAGCAGAAGTCCTACTTCAGCCAGATCAGGCCTGCAAAGAAACTGCGTTTCACAGGCCTTTGCAAGAGATGTTCCCGGTAGGCTCTAAGAGCTCTGAGAAGAGCGAGTTGTTTCTTAGCTTCCCAAAGAGCTGGAAGCAAGATGCATTGGGGCCCAACTCGCCCTTTGGAAAGACGCCTGCTCGTTGTGCCTTTCAGCTCTAGGGCAATGTAGCACAACCAGAGCAGAAGTCCTACTTCAGCCAGATCAGGCCTGCAAAGAAACTGCGTTTCACAGGCCTTTGGAAGAGATGTTCCCGGTAGGCTGTAAGAGCACTGTGCAGAGTGAGTTGTTTCTTAGCTTCCCAAAGAGCTGGAAGCATGATGCTGTGGGGCTCAACTCGCCCTTTGGAAAGAAGCCTGCACGTTGTGCCTTTCAGCTCTAGGGCAAAGTAGCACACCCAGAGCAGAAGTCCTACTCAGCCAGATCAGGCCTGCACAGAAACTGTGTTTCACAGGCCTTTGGAAGAGATGTTCCCGGTAGGCTGTAAGAGCACTGTGCAGAGCGAGTTGTTTCCAAGCTTACCAAAGAGCTGGAAGCAAGATGCTGTGGGGCCCAACTCGCCCTTTGGAAAGAAGCCTGCACGTTGTGCCTTTCAGCTCTAGGGCAATGTAGCACACCCAGAGCAGAAGTCCTACTTCAGCCAGATCAGGCCTGCAAAGAAACTGTGTTTCACAGGCCTTTGGAAGAGATGCTCCCGGTAGACTGTAAGAGCACTGTGCAGAGCGAGTTGTTTCTTAGCTTCTGAAAGAGCTGTAAGCAAGATGCTGTGGGGCCCAACTCGCCCCTTGGAAGGAAGCCTGCACGTTGTGCCTTTCAGCTCTAGGGCAATGTAGCAGACACAGAGCAGAAGTCCTACTTCAGCCAGATCAGGCCTGCAAAGAAACTGCGTTACACAGGCCTTTGGAAGAGATGTTCCCACTAGGCTCTAAGAGCACTGAGCATAGCGAGTTGTTTCTTAGCTTCCCAAAGAGCTCGAAGCAAGATGCTGTAGGGCCCAACTCGCCCTTTGGAAAGAAGCCTGCACGTTGTGCCTTTCAGCTCTAGGGCAATGTAGCACACCCAGAGCAGAAGTCCTACTTCAGCCAGATCAGGCCTGCAAAGAAACTGTGTTTCACAGGCCTTTGGAAGAGATGCTCCCGGTAGACTGTAAGAGCACTGTGCAGAGCGAGTTGTTTCTTAGCTTCTGAAAGAGCTGGAAGCAAGATGCTGTGGGGCCCAACTCGCCCCTTGGAAAGAAGCCTGCACGTTGTGCCTTTCAGCTCTAGGGCAATGTAGCACACCCAGAGCAGAAGTCCTACTTCAGCCAGATCAGGCCTGCAAAGAAACTGCGTTACACAGGCCTTTGGAAGAGATGTTCCCGGTAGGCTGTGAGAGCACTGGGAAGAGCGAGTTTTGTCTTAGCTTCCCAAAGAGCTGGAAGCAAGATGCTGTGGGTCCCAACTCGCCCTTTGGAAAGAAGCCTGCACGTTGTGCCTTTCAGCTCTAGGGCAATGTAGCACACCCAGAGCAGAAGTCCTACTTCAGCCAGATCAGGCCTGCAAAGAAACTGCGTTTCACAGGCCTTTGGAAGAGATGTTCCCGGTAGGCTGTAAGAGCACTGTGCAGAGCGAGTTGTTTCTTAGCTTCCCAAAGAGCTGGAAGCAAGATGCTGTGGGGCCCAGCTCGCCCTTTGGAAAGAAGCCTTCACGTTGTGCCTTTCAGCTCTAGGGCAATGTAGCACACCCAGAGCAGAAGTCCTACTTCAGCCAGATCAGGCCTGCAAAGAAAATGCGTTTCACAGGCCTTTGGAAGAGATGTTCAATGTAGGCTTTAAGAGCACTGTGCAGAGCGAGTTGTTTCTTAGCTTCCCAAAGAGCTGGAAGAAAGATGCTTTGGGGCCCAACTCGCCCTTTGGAAAGAAGCCTGCACGTTGTGCCTTTCAGCTCTAGGGCAATGTAGCACACCCAGAGCAGAAGTCCTACTTCAGCCAGATCAGGCCTGCAAAGAAACTGCGTTTCACAGGCCTTTGGAAGAGATGTTCCCGGTAGGCTGTAAGAGCACTTTGCTGAGCGAGTTGTTTCTTAGCTTCCCAAAGAGCTGGATGCAAGATGCTTTGGGGCCCATCTCGCCCTTTGGAAAGAAGCCTGCACGTTGTGCCTTTCAGCTCTAGGGCAATGTAGCACACCCAGAGCTGAAGTCCTACTTCAGCCAGATCAGGCCTGCAAAGAAACTGCGTTTCACAGGCCTTTGGAAGAGATGTTCCCGGTAGGCTGTAAGAGCACTGTGCAGAGCGAGTTGTTTCTTAGCTTCCCAAAGAGCTGGAAGCAAGATGCTGTGGGGCCCAACTAGCCCCTTGGAAAGAAGACTGCACGTAGAGCCTTTCAGCTCAAGGGCAGTGCAGCACACCCAGAGCACAAGTCCTACTTCAGCCAGATCAGGCCTGCAAAGAAACTGCGTTTCACAGGCCTTTGGAAGAGATGTTCCCGGTAGGCTGTAAGAGCACTGTGCAGAGCGAGTTGCTTCTTAGCTTCCCAAAGAGCTGGAAGCAAGATGCTGTGGGGCCCAACTCGCCCTTTGGAAAGAAGCCTGCACGTTGTGCCTTTCAGCTCTAGGGCAATGTAGCACACCCAGAGCAGAAGTCCTACTTCAGCCAGATCAGGCCTGCAAAGGAACTGCGTTTCACAGGCCTTTGGAAGAGATGTTCCCGGTAGGGTGTAAGAGCACTGTGCAGAGCGAGTTGTTTCTTAGCTTCCCAAAGAGCTGTAAGCAAGATGCTGTGGGGCCCAACTCGCCCTTTGGAAAGAAGCCTGCACGTTGTGCCTTTCAGCTCTAGGGCAAAGTAGCACACCCAGAGCAGAAGTCCTACTTCAGCCAGATCAGGCCTGCAAAGAAACTGTGTTTCACAGGCCTTTGGAAGAGATGTTCCCGGTAGACTGTAAGAGCACTGTGCAGAGCGAGTTGTTTCTTAGCTTCCCAAAGAGCTGGAAGCAAGATGCTGTGGGGCCCAACTCGCCCCTTGGAAGGAAGCCTGCACGTTGTGCCTTTCAGCTCTAGGGCAAAGTAGCAGACACAGAGCAGAAGTCCTACTTCAGCCAGATCAGGCCTGCAAAGAAACTGCGTTACACAGGCCTTTGGAAGAGATGTTCCCACTAGGCTCTAAGAGCACTGTGCAGAGCGAGTTGTTTCTTAGCTTCCCAAAGAGCTGGAAGCAAGATGCTGTGGGGCCCAACTCGCCCTTTGGAAAGAAGCCTGCACGTTGTGCCTTTCAGCTCTAGGGCAATGTAGCACACCCAGAGCAGAAGTCCTACTTCAGCCAGATCAGGCCTGCAAAGAAACTGTGTTTCACAGGCCTTTGGAAGAGATGCTCCCGGTAGACTGTAAGAGCACTGTGCAGAGCGAGTTGTTTCTTAGCTTCTCAAAGAGCTGGAAGCAAGATGCTGTGGGGCCCAACTCGCCCCTTGGAAAGAAGCCTGCACGTTGTGCCTTTCAGCTCTAGGGCAAAGTAGCACACCCAGAGCAGAAGTCCTACTTCAGCCAGATCAGGCCTGCAAAGAAACTGCGTTACACAGGCCTTTGGAAGAGATGTTCCCGGTAGGCTGTGAGAGCACTGGGAAGAGCGAGTTTTTTCTTAGCTTCCCAAAGAGCTGGAAGCAAGATGCTGTGGGTCCCAACTCGCCCTTTGGAAAGAAGCCTGCACGTTGTGCCTTTCAGCTCTAGGGCAATGTAGCACACCCAGAGCAGAAGTCCTACTTCAGCCAGATCAGGCCTGCAAAGAAACTGCGTTTCACAGGCCTTTGGAAGAGATGTTCCCGGTAGGCTGTAAGAGCACTGTGCAGAGCGAGTTGTTTCTTAGCTTCCCAAAGAGCTGGAAGCAAGATGCTGTGGGGCCCAGCTCGCCCTTTGGAAAGAAGCCTTCACGTTGTGCCTTTCAGCTCTAGGGCAATGTAGCACACCCAGAGCAGAAGTCCTACTTCAGCCAGATCAGGCCTGCAAAGAAAATGCGTTTCACAGGCCTTTGGAAGAGATGTTCAATGTAGGCTTTAAGAGCACTGTGCAGAGCGAGTTGTTTCTTAGCTTCCCAAAGAGCTGGAAGAAAGATGCTTTGGGGCCCAACTCGCCCTTTGGAAAGAAGCCTGCACGTTGTGCCTTTCAGCTCTAGGGCAATGTAGCACACCCAGAGCAGAAGTCCTACTTCAGCCAGATCAGGCCTGCAAAGAAACTGCGTTTCACAGGCCTTTGGAAGAGATGTTCCCGGTAGGCTGTAAGAGCACTTTGCTGAGCGAGTTGTTTCTTAGCTTCCCAAAGAGCTGGATGCAAGATGCTTTGGGGCCCATCTCGCCCTTTGGAAAGAAGCCTGCACGTTGTGCCTTTCAGCTCTAGGGCAATGTAGCACACCCAGAGCTGAAGTCCTACTTCAGCCAGATCAGGCCTGCAAAGAAACTGCGTTTCACAGGCCTTTGGAAGAGATGTTCCCGGTAGGCTGTAAGAGCACTGTGCAGAGCGAGTTGTTTCTTAGCTTCCCAAAGAGCTGGAAGCAAGATGCTGTGGGGCCCAACTAGCCCCTTGGAAAGAACACTGCACGTAGAGCCTTTCAGCTCAAGGGCAGTGCAGCACACCCAGAGCACAAGTCCTACTTTAGCCAGATCAGGCCTGCAAAGAAACTGCGTTTCACAGGCCTTTGGAAGAGATGTTCCCGGTAGGCTGTAAGAGCACTGTGCAGAGCGAGTTGCTTCTTAGCTTCCCAAAGAGCTGGAAGCAAGATGCTGTGGGGCCCAACTCGCCCTTTGGAAAGAAGCCTGCACGTTGTGCCTTTCAGCTCTAGGGCAATGTAGCACACCCAGAGCAGAAGTCCTACTTCAGCCAGATCAGGCCTGCAAAGGAACTGCGTTTCACAGGCCTTTGGAAGAGATGTTCCCGGTAGGCTGTAAGAGCACTGTGCAGAGCGAGTTGTTTCTTAGCTTCCCAAAGAGCTGTAACCAAGAAGCTGTGGGGCCCAACTCGCCCCTTGGAAAGAATCCTGCACGTTGTGCCTTTCAGCTCTACGGCAGTGTAGCACACCCAGAGGAGAAGTCCTACTTCAGCCAGATCAGGCCTGCAAAGAAACTGTGTTTCACAGGCCTTTGGAAGAGATGTTCCCGGTAGGCTGTAAGAGCACTGTGCAGAGCGAGTTGTTTCTTAGCTTCCCAAAGAGCTGGATGCAAGATGCTGTGGGGTCCAACTCGCCCTTTGGAAGGAAGCCTGCACGTTGTGCCTTTCAGCTCTAGGGCAAAGTAGCACACCCAGAGCAGAAGTCCTACTTCAGCCAGATCAGGCCTGCAAAGAAACTGCGTTTCACAGGCCTTTGGAAGAGATGTTCCCGGTAGGCTGTAAGAGCACTGTGCAGAGCGAGTTGTTTCTTAGCTTCCCAAAGAGCTGAAAGCAAGATGCTGTGGGGCCCAACTCCCCCTTTGTAAAGAAGCCTGTACGTTGTGCCTTTCAGCTCTAGGGCAATGTAGCACACCCAGAGCAGAAGTCCGACTTCAGCCAGATCAGGCCTGCAAAGAAACTGCGTTTCACAGGCCTGTGGAAGAGATGTTCCCGGTAGGCTGCAGGAGCACTGTGCAGAGCGAGTTGTTTCTTAGCTTCCCAAAGAGCTGGAAGCAAGATGCTGTGCGGCCCAACTCGTCCCTTGGAAAGAAGCCTGCACGTTGTGCCTTTCAGATCTAGGGCAGAGTAGAACACCCAGAGCAGAAGTCCTACTTCAGCCAGATCAGGCCTGCAAAGAAACTGCGTTTCACAGGCCTTTGGAAGAGATGTTCCCGGTAGGCTGTAAGAGCACTGTGCAGAGCGAGTTGTTTCTTGGCTTCCCAAAGAGCTCGAAGCAAGACGCCGTGGGGCCCAACTCGCCCTTTGGAAAGAAGCCTGCACGTTGTGCCTTTCAGCTCTAGGGCAATGTAGCACACCCAGAGCAGAAGTCCTACTTCAGCCAGAACAGGCCTGCAAAGAAACTGCGTTTCACAGGCCTTTGGAAGAGATGTTCCCGGTAGGCTGTAAGAGCACTGTGCAGAGCGAGTTGTTTCTTAGCTTCCCAAAGAGCTGGAAGCAAGATGCTGTGGGGCCAAAGACGCCCTTTGGAAAGAAGCATGCACGTTGTGCCTTTCAGCTCTAGGGCAATGTAGCACACCCAGAGCAGAAGTCCTACATCAGACAGATCAGGCCTGCAAAGAAACTGAGTTTCACAGGCCTTTGGAAGAGATGTTCCCGGTAGGCTGTAAGAGCACTGTGCAGAGCGAGTTGTTTCTTAGCTTCTGATAGAGCTGTAAGCAAGATGCTGTGGGGCCCAACTCGCCCCTTGGAAAGAAGCCTGCATGCTGTGCCTTACATTTCTAGGGCATTGTAGAACACCCAGAGCAGAAGTGCTACTTCAGCCAGATCAGGCCTGCAAAGAAACTGCATTTCACAGGCCTTTGGAAGAGATGTTCCCGGTACGCTGTAAGAGCACTGTGCAGGGCGAGTTGTTTCTTAGCTTCCCAAAGAGCTGGAAGCAAGATGCTGTGGGGCCCAACTAGCCCCTTGGAAAGAAGACTGCACGTTGTGCCTTTCAGCTCTAGGGCAGTGCAGCACACCCAGAGCAGAAGTCCTACTTTAGCCAGATCAGGCCTGCAAAGAAACTGCGTTTCACAGGCCTTTGGAAGAGATGTTCCCGGTAGGCTGTAAGAGCACTGTGCAGAGCGAGTTGCTTCTTAGCTTCCCAAAGAGCTGTAAGCAAGATGCTGTGGGGCCAACTCGCCCTTTGGAACGAAGCCTGCACGTTGTGCCTTTCAGCTCTAGGGCAAAGTAGCACACCCAGAGCAGAATTCCTACTTCAGCCAGATCAGGCCTGCAAAGAAACTGCGTTTCACAGGCCTTTGGAAGAGATGTTCCCGGTAGGCTGTAAGAGCACTGTGCAGAGCGAGTTGTTTCTTAGCTTCCCAAAGAGCTGGAAGCAAGATGCTGTGGGGCCCAACTCGCCCTTTGGAAAGAAGCCTGGACGTTGTGCCTTTCAGCTCTAGGGCAATGTAGCACACCCAGAGCTGAAGTCCTACTTCAGCCAGATCAGGCCTGCAAAGAAACTGCGTTTCACAGGCCTTTGGAAGAGATGTTCCCGGTGGGCTGTAAGAGCACTGTGCAGAGCGAGTTGTTTCTTAGCTTCCCAAAGAGCTGGAAGCAAGATGCTGTGGGGCCCAACTCGCCCTTTGGAAAGAAGCCTGCACGTTGTGCCTTTCAGCTCTAGGGCAAAGTAGCACACACAGAGCAGAAGTCCTACTCAGCCAGATCAGGCCTGCAAAGAAACTGTGTTTCACAGGCCTTTGGAAGAGATGTTCCCGGTAGGCTGTAAGAGCACTGTGAAGAGCGAGTTGTTTCTTAGCTTCCCAAAGAGCTGGAAGCAAGATGCTGTGGGGCCCAACTCGCCCTTTGGAAAGAAGCCTGCACGTTGTGCCTTTCAGCTCTAGGGCAATGTAGCACACCCAGAGCAGAAGTCCTACTTCAGCCAGATCAGGCCTGCAAAGAAACTTTGTTTCACAGGCCTTTGGAAGAGATGTTCCCGGTAGGCTGTAAGGGCACTGTGCAGAGCGAGTTGTTTCTTAGCTTCCCAAAGAGCTGGAAGCAAGATGCTGTGGGGCCCAACTCGCCCCTTGGAAAGAAGCCTGCACGTTGTGCCTTTCAGCTCTAGGTCAATGTAGCACACCCAGAGCAGAAGTCCTACTTCAGCCAGATCAGGCCTGCAAAGAAACTGCGTTTCACAGGCTTTTGGAAGAGATGTTCCCACTAGGCTGGAAGAGCACTGTGCAGAGAGAGTTGTTTCTTAGCTTCCCAAAGAGCTGGAAGCAAGATGCTGTGGGGCCCAACTCGCCCTTTGGAAAGAAGCCTGCACGTTGTGCCTTTCAGCTCTAGGGCAATGTAGCACACCCAGAGCAGAAGTCCTACTTCAGCCAGATCAGGCCTGCAAAGGAACTGCGTTTCACAGGCCTTTGGAAGAGATGTTCCCGGTAGGCTGTAAGAGCACTGTGCAGAGCGAGTTGTTTCTTAGCTTCCCAAAGAGCTGGAAGCAAGATGCTGTGGGGCCCAACTCGCCCTTTGGAAAGAAGCCTGCACGTTGTGCCTTTCAGCTCTAGGGCAAAGTAGCACACCCAGAGCAGAAGTCCTACTCAGCCAGATCAGGCCTGCAAAGAAACTGCGTTTCACAGGCCTTTGGAAGAGATGTTCCCGGTAGGCTGTAAGGGCACTGTGCAGAGCGAGTTGTTTCTTAGCTTCCCAAAGAGCTGTAAGCAAGATGCTGTGGGGCCCAACTCGCCCCTTGGAAAGAAGCCTGCACGTTGTGCCTTTCAGCTCTAGGGCAAAGTAGCACACCCAGAGCAGAAGTCCTACTTCAGCCAGATCAGGCCTGCAAAGAAACTGCGTTTCACAGGCCTTTGGAAGAGATGTTCCCACTAGGCTGTAAGAGCACTGTGCAGAGCGAGTTGTTTCTTAGCTTCCCAAAGAGCTGGAAGCAAGATGCTGTGGGGCCCAACTCGGCCTTTGGAAAGAAGCCTGCACGTTGTGCCTTTCAGCTCTAGGGCAATGTAGCACACCCAGAGCAGAAGTCCTACTTCAGCCAGATCAGGCCTGCAAAGAAACTGCGTTTCACAGGCCTTTGGAAGAGATGTTCCCGGTAGGCTGTAAGAGCACTGTGCAGAGCGAGTTGTTTCTTAGCTTCCCAAAGAGCTGGAAGCAAGATGCTGTGGGGCCCAACTCGCCCTTTGGAAAGAAGCCTGCACGTTGTGACTTTCAGCTCTAGGGCAATGTAGCACACCCAGAGCAGAAGTCCTACTTCAGCCAGATTAGGCCTGCAAAGAAACTGCGTTTCACAGGCCTTTGGAAGAGATGTTACCGGTAGGCTGTAAGAGCACTGTGAAGAGCGAGTTGTTTCTTAGCTTCCCAAAGAGCTGGAAGCAAGATGCTGTGGGGCCCAACTCGCCCTTTGGAAAGAAGCGTGCACGTTGTGCCTTTCAGCTCTAGGGCAATGTAGCACACCCAGAGCAGAAGTCCTACTTCAGCCAGATCAGGCCTGCAAAGAAACTGCGTTTCACAGGCCTTTGGAAGAGATGTTCCCGGTAGGCTGTAAGAGCACTGAGAAGAGCGAGTTGTTTCTTAGCTTCCCAAAGAGCTGGAAGCAAGATGCATTGGGGCCCAACTCGCCCTTTGGAAAGACGCCTGCACGTTGTGCCTTTCAGCTCTAGGGCAATGTAGCACACCCAGAGCAGAAGTCCTACTTCAGCCAGATCAGGCCTGCCAAGAAACTGCGTTTCACAGGCCTTTGGAAGAGATGTTCCCGGTAGGCTGTAAGAGCACTGTGCAGAGCGAGTTGTTTCTTAGCTTCCCAAAGAGCTGGAAGCATGATGCTGTGGGGCTCAACTCGCCCCTTGGAAAGAAGCCTTCACGTTGTGCCTTTCAGCTCTAGGGCAAAGTAGCACACCCAGAGCAGAAGTCCTACTCAGCCAGATCAGGCCTGCACAGAAACTGTGTTTCACAGGCCTTTGGAAGAGATGTTCCCGGTAGGCTGTAAGAGCACTGTGCAGAGCGAGTTGTTTCCTAGCTTACCAAAGAGCTGGAAGCAAGATGCTGTGGGGCCCAACTCGCCCTTTGGAAAGAAGCCTGCACGTTGTGCCTTTCAGCTCTAGGGCAATGTAGCACACCCAGAGCAGAAGTCCTACTTCAGCCAGATCAGGCCTGCAAAGAAACTGCGTTTCACAGGCCTTTGGAAGAGATGTTCCCGGTAGGCTGTAAGAGCACTGTGCAGAGCGAGTTGTTTCTTAGCTTCCCAAAGAGCTGGAAGCAAGATGCTGTGGGGCCCAACTCGCCCTTTGGAAAGAAGCCTGCACGTTGTGCCTTTCAGCTCTAGGGCAAAGTAGCACACCCAGAGCAGAAGTCCTACTTCAGCCAGATCAGGCCTGCAAAGAAACTGCGTTTCACAGGCCTTTGGAAGAGATGTTCCCACTAGGCTGTAAGAGCACTGTGCAGAGCGAGTTGTTTCTTAGCTTCCCAAAGAGCTGGAAGCAAGATGCTGTGGGGCCCAACTCGCCCTTTGGAAAGAAGCCTGCACGTTGTGCCTTTCAGCTCTAGGGCAATGTAGCACACCCAGAGCAGAAGTCCTACTTCAGCCAGATCAGGCCTGCAAAGAAACTGCGTTTCACAGGCCTTTGGAAGAGATGTTCCCGGTAGGCTGTAAGAGCACTGTGCAGAGCGAGTTGTTTCTTAGCTTCCCAAAGAGCTGGAAGCAAGATGCTGTGGGGCCCAACTCGCCCTTTGGAAGGAAGCCTGCACGTTGTGCCTTTCAGCTCTAGGGCAAAGTAGCACACCCAGAGCAGAAGTCCTACTTCAGCCAGATCAGGCCTGCAAAGAAACTGCGTTTCACAGGCCTTTGGAAGAGATGTTCCCGGTAGGCTGTAAGAGCACTGTGCAGAGCGAGTTTTTTCTTAGCTTCCCAAAGAGCTGGAAGCAAGATGCTGTGGGGCCCAACTCGCCCTTTGGAAAGAAGCCTGCACGTTGTGCCTTTCAGCTCTAGGGCAAAGTAGCACACCCAGAGCAGAAGTCCTACTTCAGCCAGATCAGGCCTGCAAAGAAACTGCGTTTCACAGGCCTTTGGAAGAGATGTTCCCGGTAGGCTGTAAGAGCACTGTGCAGAGCGAGTTGTTTCTTAGCTTCCCAAAGAGCTGGAAGCAAGATGCTGTGGGGCCCAACTCGCCCTTTGGAAAGAAGCCTGCACGTTGTGCCTTTCAGCTCTAGGGCAAAGTAGCACACCCAGAGCAGAAGTCCTACTTCAGCCAGATCAGGCCTGCAAAGAAACTGCGTTTCACAGGCCTTTGGAAGAGATGTTCCCTGTAGGCTTTAAGAGCACTGTGCAGAGCGAGTTGTTTCTTAGCTTCCCAAAGAGCTGGAAGCAAGATGCTGTGGGGCCCAACTCGCCCTTTGGAAAGAAGCCTGCACGTTGTGCCTTTCAGCTCTAGGGCAAAGTAGCACACCCAGAGCAGAAGTCCTACTTCAGCCAGATCAGGCCTGCAAAGAAACTGCGTTTCACAGGCCTTTGGAAGAGATGTTCCCGGTAGGCTGTAAGAGCACTGTGCAGAGCGAGTTGTTTCTTAGCTTCCCAAAGAGCTGGAAGCAAGATGCTGTGGGGCCCAACTCGCCCTTTGGAAAGAAGCCTGCACGTTGTGCCTTTCAGCTCTAGGGCAAAGTAGCACACCCAGAGCAGAAGTCCTACTTCAGCCAGATCAGGCCTGCAAAGAAACTGCGTTTCACAGGCCTTTGGAAGAGATGTTCCCGGTAGGCTGTAAGAGCACTGTGCAGAGCGAGTTGTTTCTTAGCTTCCCAAAGAGCTGGAAGCAAGATGCTGTGGGGCCCAACTCGCCCTTTGGAAAGAAGCCTGCACGTTGTGCCTTTCAGCTCTAGGGCAAAGTAGCACACCCAGAGCAGAAGTCCTACTCAGCCAGATCAGGCCTGCAAAGAAACTGCGTTTCACAGGCCTTTGGAAGAGATGTTCCCGGTAGGCTGTAAGAGCACTGTGCAGAGCGAGTTGTTTCTTAGCTTCCCAAAGAGCTGGAAGCAAGATGCTGTGGGGCCCAACTCGCCCTTTGGAAAGAAGCCTGCACGTTGTGCCTTTCAGCTCTAGGGCAAAGTAGCACACCCAGAGCAGAAGTCCTACTTCAGCCAGATCAGGCCTGCAAAGAAACTGCGTTTCACAGGCCTTTGGAAGAGATGTTCCCACTAGGCTGTAAGAGCACTGTGCAGAGCGAGTTGTTTCTTAGCTTCCCAAAGAGCTGGAAGCAAGATGCTGTGGGGCCCAACTCGCCCTTTGGAAAGAAGCCTGCACGTTGTGCCTTTCAGCTCTAGGGCAAAGTAGCACACCCAGAGCAGAAGTCCTACTTCAGCCAGATCAGGCCTGCAAAGAAACTGCGTTTCACAGGCCTTTGGAAGAGATGTTCCCGGTAGGCTGTAAGAGCACTGTGCAGAGCGAGTTGTTTCTTAGCTTCCCAAAGAGCTGGAAGCAAGATGCTGTGGGGCCCAACTCGCCCTTTGGAAAGAAGCCTGCACGTTGTGACTTTCAGCTCTAGGGCAAAGTAGCACACCCAGAGCAGAAGTCCTACTTCAGCCAGATCAGGCCTGCAAAGAAACTGCGTTTCACAGGCCTTTGGAAGAGATGTTCCCGGTAGGCTGTAAGAGCACTGTGCAGAGCGAGTTGTTTCTTAGCTTCCCAAAGAGCTGGAAGCAAGATGCTGTGGGGCCCAACTCGCCCTTTGGAAAGAAGCCTGCACGTTGTGCCTTTCAGCTCTAGGGCAATGTAGCACACCCAGAGCAGAAGTCCTACTTCAGCCAGATCAGGCCTGCAAAGAAACTGCGTTTCACAGGCCTTTGGAAGAGATGTTCCCGGTAGGCTGTAAGAGCACTGTGCAGAGCGAGTTGTTTCTTAGCTTCCCAAAGAGCTGGAAGCAAGATGCTGTGGGGCCCAACTCGCCCTTTGGAAAGAAGCCTGCACGTTGTGCCTTTCAGCTCTAGGGCAAAGTAGCACACCCAGAGCAGAAGTCCTACTTCAGCCAGATCAGGCCTGCAAAGAAACTGCGTTTCACAGGCCTTTGGAAGAGATGTTCCCGGTAGGCTGTAAGAGCACTGTGCAGAGCGAGTTGTTTCTTAGCTTCCCAAAGAGCTGGAAGCAAGATGCTGTGGGGCCCAACTCGCCCCTTGGAAAGAAGCCTGCACGTTGTGCCTTTCAGCTCTAGGGCAAAGTAGCACACCCAGAGCAGAAGTCCTACTCAGCCAGATCAGGCCTGCACAGAAACTGTGTTTCACAGGCCTTTGGAAGAGATGTTCCCGGTAGGCTGTAAGAGCACTGTGCAGAGCGAGTTGTTTCTTAGCTTACCAAAGAGCTGGAAGCAAGATGCTGTGGGGCCCAACTCGCCCTTTGGAAAGAAGCCTGCACGTTGTGCCTTTCAGCTCTAGGGCAAAGTAGCACACCCAGAGCAGAAGTCCTACTTCAGCCAGATCAGGCCTGCAAAGAAACTGCGTTTCACAGGCCTTTGGAAGAGATGTTCCCGGTAGGCTGTAAGAGCACTGTGCAGAGCGAGTTTTTTCTTAGCTTCCCAAAGAGCTGGAAGCAAGATGCTGTGGGGCCCAACTCGCCCTTTGGAAAGAAGCCTGCACGTTGTGCCTTTCAGCTCTAGGGCAAAGTAGCACACCCAGAGCAGAAGTCCTACTTCAGCCAGATCAGGCCTGCAAAGAAACTGCGTTTCACAGGCCTTTGGAAGAGATGTTCCCGGTAGGCTGTAAGAGCACTGTGCAGAGCGAGTTGTTTCTTAGCTTCCCAAAGAGCTGGAAGCAAGATGCTGTGGGGCCCAACTCGCCCTTTGGAAAGAAGCCTGCACGTTGTGCCTTTCAGCTCTAGGGCAAAGTAGCACACCCAGAGCAGAAGTCCTACTTCAGCCAGATCAGGCCTGCAAAGAAACTGCGTTTCACAGGCCTTTGGAAGAGATGTTCCCGGTAGGCTGTAAGAGCACTGTGCAGAGCGAGTTGTTTCTTAGCTTCCCAAAGAGCTGGAAGCAAGATGCTGTGGGGCCCAACTCGCCCTTTGGAAAGAAGCCTGCACGTTGTGCCTTTCAGCTCTAGGGCAAAGTAGCACACCCAGAGCAGAAGTCCTACTTCAGCCAGATCAGGCCTGCAAAGAAACTGCGTTTCACAGGCCTTTGGAAGAGATGTTCCCGGTAGGCTGTAAGAGCACTGTGCAGAGCGAGTTGTTTCTTAGCTTCCCAAAGAGCTGGAAGCAAGATGCTGTGGGGCCCAACTCGCCCTTTGGAAAGAAGCCTGCACGTTGTGCCTTTCAGCTCTAGGGCAAAGTAGCACACCCAGAGCAGAAGTCCTACTTCAGCCAGATCAGGCCTGCAAAGAAACTGCGTTTCACAGGCCTTTGGAAGAGATGTTCCCGGTAGGCTGTAAGAGCACTGTGCAGAGCGAGTTGTTTCTTAGCTTCCCAAAGAGCTGGAAGCAAGATGCTGTGGGGCCCAACTCGCCCTTTGGAAAGAAGCCTGCACGTTGTGCCTTTCAGCTCTAGGGCAAAGTAGCACACCCAGAGCAGAAGTCCTACTCAGCCAGATCAGGCCTGCAAAGAAACTGCGTTTCACAGGCCTTTGGAAGAGATGTTCCCGGTAGGCTGTAAGAGCACTGTGCAGAGCGAGTTGTTTCTTAGCTTCCCAAAGAGCTGGAAGCAAGATGCTGTGGGGCCCAACTCGCCCTTTGGAAAGAAGCCTGCACGTTGTGCCTTTCAGCTCTAGGGCAAAGTAGCACACCCAGAGCAGAAGTCCTACTTCAGCCAGATCAGGCCTGCAAAGAAACTGCGTTTCACAGGCCTTTGGAAGAGATGTTCCCGGTAGGCTGTAAGAGCACTGTGCAGAGCGAGTTGTTTCTTAGCTTCCCAAAGAGCTGGAAGCAAGATGCTGTGGGGCCCAACTCGCCCTTTGGAAAGAAGCCTGCACGTTGTGCCTTTCAGCTCTAGGGCAATGTAGCACAACCAGAGCAGAAGTCCTACTTCAGCCAGATCAGGCCTGCAAAGAAACTGCGTTTCACAGGCCTTTGGAAGAGATGTTCCCGGTAGGCTGTAAGAGCACTGTGCAGAGCGAGTTGTTTCTTAGCTTCCCAAAGAGCTGGAAGCAAGATGCTGTGGGGCCCAACTCGCCCTTTGGAAAGAAGCCTGCACGTTGTGCCTTTCAGCTCTAGGGCAAAGTTGCACACCCAGAGCAGAAGTCCTACTCAGCCAGATCAGGCCTGCACAGAAACTGTGTTTCACAGGCCTTTGGAAGAGATGTTCCCGGTAGGCTGTAAGAGCACTGTGCAGAGCGAGTTGTTTCCTAGCTTCCCAAAGAGCTGGAAGCAAGATGCTGTGGGGCCCAACTCGCCCTTTGGAAAGAAGCCTGCACGTTGTGCCTTTCAGCTCTAGGGCAAAGTAGCACACCCAGAGCAGAAGTCCTACTTCAGCCAGATCAGGCCTGCAAAGAAACTGCGTTTCACAGGCCTTTGGAAGAGATGTTCCCGGTAGGCTGTAAGAGCACTGTGCAGAGCGAGTTGTTTCTTAGCTCCCAAAGAGCTGGAAGCAAGATGCTGTGGGGCCCAACTCGCCCTTTGGAAAGAAGCCTGCACGTTGTGCCTTTCAGCTCTAGGGCAAAGTAGCACACCCAGAGCAGAAGTCCTACTTCAACCAGATCAGGCCTGCCAAGAAAGTGCATTTCACAGGCCTTTGGAAGATATGTTCCCGGTAGGCTGTAAGAGCACTGTGCAGAGCGAGTTGTTTCTTAGCTTCCCAAAGAGCTGGAAGCAAGATGCTGTGGGGCCCAACTCGCCGTTTGGAAAGAAGCCTGCACGTTGTGCCTTTCAGCTCTAGGGCAATGTAGAACACCCAGAGCAGAAGTCCTACTTCAGCCAGATCAGGCCTGCAAGGAAACTGCGTTTCACAGGCCTTTGGAAGAGATGTTCCCGGTAGGCTGTAAGAGCACTTTTCTGAGCGAGTTGTTTCTTAGCTTCCCAAAGAGCTGGAAGCAAGATGCTTTGGGGCCCAACTCGCCCTTTGGAAAGAAGCCTGCACGTTGTGCCTTTCAGCTCTAGGGCAATGTAGCACACCCAGAGCAGAAGTCCTACTTCAGCCAGATCAGGCCTGCAAAGAAACTGTGTTTCACAGGCCTTTGGAAGAGATGTTCCCGGTAGGCAGTAAGGGCACTGTGCAGAGCGAGTTGTTTCTTAGCTTCCGAAAGAGCTGTAAGCAAGATGCTGTGGGGCCCAACTCGCCCCTTGGAAAGAAGCCTGCACGTTGTGCCTTTCAGCTCTAGGGCAATGTAGCACACCCAGAGCAGAAGTCCTACTTCAGCCAGATCAGGCCTGCAAAGAAACTGCGTTACACAGGCCTTTGGAAGAGATGTTCCCGGTAGGCTGTGAGGGCACTGTGAAGAGCGAGTTTTGTCTTAGATTCCCAAGGAGCTGGAAGCAAGATGCTGTGGGGCCCAACTCGGCCTTTGGAAAGAAGCCTGCACGTTGTGCCTTTCAGCTCTAGGGCAATGTAGCACACCCAGAGCAGAAGTCCTACTTCAGCCAGATCAGGCCTGCAAAGAAACTGCGTTTCACAGGCCTTTGGAAGAGATGTTCCCGGTAGGCTGTAAGAGCACTGTGCAGAGCGAGTTGTTTCTTAGCTTCCCAAAGAGCTGGAAGCAAGATGCTGTGGGGCCCAACTCGCCCTTTGGAAAGAAGCCTTCACGTTGTGTCTTTCAGCTCTAGGGCAATGTAGCACACCCAGAGCGGAAGTCCTACTTCAGCCAGATCAGGCCTGCAAAGAAACTGCGTTTCACAGGCCTTTGGAAGAGATGTTCAATGTAGGCTTTAAGAGCACTGTGCAGGGCGAGTTGTTTCTTAGCTTCCCAAAGAGCTGGAAGCAAGATGCTGTGGGGCCCAACTCGCCCTTTGGAAAGAAGCCTGCACGTTGTGCCTTTCAGCTCTAGGGCAATGTAGCACACCCAGAGCAGAAGTCCTACTTCAGCCAGATCAGGCCTGCAAAGAAACTGCGTTTCACAGGCCTTTGGAAGAGATGTTCCCGGTAGGCTGTAAGAGCACTTTGCTGAGCGAGTTGTTTCTTAGCTTCCCAAAGAGCTGGAAGCAAGATGCTTTGGGGCCCATCTCGCCCTTTGGAAAGAAGCCTGCACGTTGTGCCTTTCAGCTCTAGGGCAAAGTAGCACACCCAGAGCAGAAGTCCTACTTCAGCCAGATCAGGCCTGCAAAGAAACTGCGTTTCACAGGCCTTTGGAAGAGATGTTCCCGGTAGGCTGTAAGAGCACTGTGCAGAGCGAGTTGTTTCTTAGCTTCCCAAAGAGCTGGAAGCAAGATGCTGTGGGGCCCAACTCGCCCTTTGGAAAGAAGCCTGCACGTTGTGCCTTTCAGCTCTAGGGCAACGTTGCACAACCAGAGCAGAAGTCCTACTTCAGCCAGATCAGGCCTGCAAAGAAACTGTGTTTCACAGGCCTTTGGAAGAGATGTTCCCGGTAGGCTGTAAGAGCACTGTGAAGAGCGAGTTGTTTCTTAGCTTCCCAAAGAGCTCGAAGCAAGACGCTGTGGGGCCCAACTCGCCCCTTGGAAAGAAGCCTGCACGTTGTGCCTTTCAGTTCTAGGGCATTGTAGAACATCCAGAGCAGAAGTGCTACTTCAGCCAGATCAGGCCTGCAAAGAAACTGCATTTCACAGGCCTTTGGAAGAGATGTACCCGGTAGGCTGTAAGAGCACTGTGCAGAGCGAGTTGTTTCTTAGCTTCCCAAAGAGCTGGAAGCAAGATGCTGTGGGGCCCAACTCGCCCCTTGGAAAGAAGACTGCACGTAGTGCCTTTCAGCTCTAGGGCAGAGTAGCACACACAGAGCAGAAGTCCTACTTTAGCCAGATCAGGCCTGCAAAGAAACTGCGTTTCACAGGCCTTTGGAAGAGATGTTCCCGGTAGGCTGTAAGAGCACTGTGCAGAGCGAGTTGCTTCTTAGCTTCCCAAAGAGCTGGAAGCAAGATGCTGTGGGGCCCAACTCGCCCTTTGGAAAGAAGCCTGCACGTTGTGCCTTTCAGCTCTAGGGCAATGTAGCACACCCAGAGCAGAAGTCCTACTTCAGCCAGATCAGGCCTGCAAAGAAACTGCGTTTCACAGGCCTTTGGAAGAGATGTTCCCGGTAGGCTGTAAGAGCACTGTGCAGAGCGAGTTGTTTCTTAGCTTCCCAAAGAGCTGGAAGCAAGATGCTGTGGGGCCCAACTCGCCCTTTGGAAAGAAGCCTGCACGTTGTGCCTTTCAGCTCTAGGGCAGTGTAGCACACCCAGAGGAGAAGTCCTACTTCAGCCAGATCAGGCCTGCAAAGGAACTGTGTTTCACAGGCCTTTGGAAGAGATGTTCCTGGTAGGCTGTAAGAGCACTGTGCAGAGCGAGTTGTTTCTTAGCTTCCCAAAGAGCTGGAAGCAAGATGCTGTGGGGTCCAACTCGCCCTTTGGAAGGAAGCCTGCACGTTGTGCCTTTCAGCTCTAGGGCAAAGTAGCACACCCAGAGCAGAAGTCCTACTTCAGCCAGATCAGGCCTGCAAAGAAACTGCGTTTCACAGGCCTTTGGAAGAGATGTTCCCGGTAGGCTGTAAGAGCACTGTGCAGAGCGAGTTGTTTCTTAGCTTCCCAAAGAGCTGAAAGCAAGATGCTGTGGGGCCCAACTCGCCCTTTGTAAAGAAGCCTGCACGTTGTGCCTTTCAGCTCTAGGGCAAAGTAGCACACCCAGAGCAGAAGTCCTACTTCAGCCAGATCAGGCCTGCAAAGAAACTGCGTTTCACAGGCCTGTGGAAGAGATGTTCCCGGTAGGCTGTAAGAGCACTGTGCAGAGCGAGTTGTTTCTTAGCTTCCCAAAGAGCTGGAAGCAAGATGCTGTGGGGCCCAACTCGCCCTTTGGAAAGAAGCCTGCACGTTGTGCCTTTCAGCTCTAGGGCAAAGTAGCACACCCAGAGCAGAAGTCCTACTTCAGCCAGATCAGGCCTGCAAAGAAACTGCGTTTCACAGGCCTTTGGAAGAGATGTTCCCGGTAGGCTGTAAGAGCACTGTGCAGAGCGAGTTGTTTCTTAGCTTCCCAAAGAGCTGGAAGCAAGATGCCGTGGGGCCCAACTCGCCCCTTGGAAAGAAGCCTGCACGTTGTGCCTTACAGCTCTAGGGCAAAGTAGCACACCCAGAGCAGAAGTGCTACTTCAGCCAGATCAGGCCTGCAAAGAAACTGCGTTTCACAGGCCTTTGGAAGAGATGTTCCCGGTACGCTGTAAGAGCACTGTGCAGGGCGAGTTGTTTCTTAGCTTCCCAAAGAGCTGGAAGCAAGATGCTGTGGGGCCCAACTCGCCCTTTGGAAAGAAGACTGCACGTTGTGCCTTTCAGCTCTAGGGCAGAGTAGCACACCCAGAGCAGAAGTCCTACTTTAGCCAGATCAGGCCTGCAAAGAAACTGCGTTTCACAGGCCTTTGGAAGAGATGTTCCCGGTAGGCTGTAAGAGCACTGTGCAGAGCGAGTTGCTTCTTAGCTTCCCAAAGAGCTGGAAGCAAGATGCTGTGGGGCCCAACTCGCCCTTTGGAAAGAAGCCTGCACGTTGTGCCTTTCAGCTCTAGGGCAAAGTAGCACACCCAGAGCAGAATTCCTACTTCAGCCAGATCAGGCCTGCAAAGAAACTGCGTTTCACAGGCCTTTGGAAGAGATGTTCCCGGTAGGCTGTAACAGCACTGTGCAGAGCGAGTTGTTTCTTAGCTTCCCAAAGAGCTGGAAGCAAGATGCTGTGGGGCCCAACTCGCCCTTTGGAAAGAAGCCTGCACGTTGTGCCTTTCAGCTCTAGGGCAAAGTAGCACACCCAGAGCAGAAGTCCTACTTCAGCCAGATCAGGCCTGCAAAGAAACTGCGTTTCACAGGCCTTTGGAAGAGATGTTCCCAGTAGGCTGTAAGAGCACTGTGCAGAGCGAGTTGTTTCTTAGCTTCCCAAAGAGCTGGAAGCAAGATGCTGTGGGGCCCAACTTCCCCTTTGGAAAGAAGCCTGCACGTTGTGCCTTTCAGCTCTAGGGCAAAGTAGCACACCCAGAGCAGAAGTCCTACTTCAGCCAGATCAGGCCTGCAAAGAAACTGCGTTTCACAGGCCTTTGGAAGAGATGTTCCCGGTAGGCTGTAAGAGCACTGTGCAGAGCGAGTTGTTTCTTAGCTTCCCAAAGAGCTGGAAGCAAGATGCCGTGGGGCCCAACTCGCCCTTTGGAAAGAAGCCTGCACGTTGTGCCTTTCAGCTCTAGGGCAAAGTAGAACATCCAGAGAAGAAGTGCTACTTCAGCCAGATCAGGCCTGCAAAGAAACTGCATTTCACAGGCCTTTGGAAGAGATGTTCCCGGTAGGCTGTAAGAGCACTGTGCAGAGCGAGTTGTTTCTTAGCTTCCCAAAGAGCTGGAAGCAAGATGCTGTGGGGCCCAACTCGCCCCTTGGAAAGAAGACTGCACGTTGTGCCTTTCAGCTCAAGGGCAGTGCAGCACACCCAGAGCAGAAGTCCTACTTTAGCCAGATCAGGCCTGCAAAGAAACTGCGTTTCACAGGCCTTTGGAAGAGATGTTCCCGGTAGGCTGTAAGAGCACTGTGCAGAGCGAGTTGCTTCTTAGCTTCCCAAAGAGCTGGAAGCAAGATGCTGTGGGGCCCAACTCGCCCTTTGGAAAGAAGCCTGCACGTTGTGCCTTTCAGCTCTACGGCAATGTAGCACACCCAGAGCAGAAGTCCTACTTCAGCCAGATCAGGCCTGCAAAGGAACTGCGTTTCACAGGCCTTTGGAAGAGATGTTCCCGGTAGCGTGTAAGAGCACTGTGCAGAGCGAGTTGTTTCTTAGCTTCCCAAAGAGCTGCAACCAAGATGCTGTGGGGCCCAACTCGCCCCTTGGAAAGAATCCAGCACGTTGTGCCTTTCAGCTCTACGGCAGTGTAGCACACCCAGAGGAGAAGTCCTACTTCAGCCAGATCAGGCCTGCAAAGGAACTGCGTTTCACAGGCCTTTGGAAGAGATGTTCCCGGTAGGCTGTAAGAGCACTGTGCAGAGCGAGTTGTTTCTTAGCTTCCCAAAGAGCTGAAAGCAAGATGCCGTGGGGCCCAACTCCCCCCTTGGAAAGAATCCTGCACGTTGTGCCTTTCAGCTCTAGGTCAGTGCAGCACGCCCAGATCAGAAGTCCTACTTCAGCCAGATCAGGCCTGCAAAGAAACTGCGCTTCACAGGCCTTTGGAAGAGATGTTCCCGATAGGCTGCAAGAGCACTGTGCAGAGCGAGTTGTTTCTTAGCTTCCCAAAGAGATGGAAGCAAGATGCCGTGAGGCCCAACTCGCCCTCTGGAAAGAAGCCGGCACGTTGTGCCTTTCAGCTCTAGGGCAAAGTAGCACAGCCAGAGCAGAAGTCCTACTTCAGCCAGATCAGGCCTGCCAAGAAACTGCGTTTCACAGGCCTTTGGAAGAGATGTTCCCGGTAGGCTCTAAGAGCACTGTGCAGAGGGAGTTGTTTCTTAGATTCCCAAAGAGCTGGAAGCAAGATGCCGTGGGGCCCAACTCGCCCTTTGGAAAGAAGCCTGCACGTTGTGCCTTTCAGCTCTAGGGCAGTGTAGAACACCCAGAGCAGAAGTCGTACTTCAGCAAGATCAGGCCTGCAACGAAACTGCGTTTCACAGGCCTTTGGAAGAGATGTTCCCGGTAGGCTGTAAGAGCACTGTGCAGAGCGAGTTGTTTCTTAGCTTCCCAAAGAGCTGGAAGCAAGATGCTGTGGGGCCCAACTGGCCCCTTCGAAAGAATCCTGCACGTTGTGCCCTTCAGCTCTACGGCAGTGTAGCACACCCAGAGCAGAAGTCCTACTTCAGCCAGATCAGGCCTGCAAAGGAACTGCGTTTCACAGGCCTTTGGAAGAGATGTTCCCGGTAGGCTGTGAGGGCACTGTGCAGAGCGAGTTATTTCTTAGCTTCCCAAAGAGATAGAAGCAAGATGCTGTGGGGCCCAAGTTGTCCTTTGGAAAGAAGCATGCTCGTTGTGCCTTTCAGCTCTAGGGCAATGTAGCACACCCAGAGCAGAAGTCCTACATCAGACAGATCAGGCCTGTAAATAAACTGCGTTTCACAGGCCTTTGGAAGAGATGTTCCCGGTAGGCTGTAAGAGCACTGTGCAGAGCGAGTTGTTTCTTAGCTTCCCAAAGAGCTCGAAGCAAGTCGCCGTGGGGCCCAACTCGCCCCTTGGAAAGAAGCCTGCACGTTGTGCCTTTCAGTTCTAAGGCATTGTAGAACATCCAGAGCAGAAGTGCTACTTCAGCCAGATCAGGCCTGCAAAGAAACTGCATTTCACAGGCCTTTGGAAGAGATGTTCCCGGTAGGCTGTAAGAGCACTGTGCAGAGCGAGTTGTTTCTTAGCTTCCCAAAGAGCTGGAAGCAAGATGCTGTGGGGCCCAACTAGCCCCTTGGAAAGAAGACTGCACGTAGAGCCTTTCAGCTCAAGGGCAGTGTAGCACACCCAGAGCAGAAGTCCTACTTTAGCCAGATCAGGCCTGCAAAGAAACTGCGTTTCACAGGCCTTTGGAAGAGATGTTCCCGGTAGGCTGTAAGAGCACTGTGCAGAGCGAGTTGCTTCTTAGCTTCCCAAAGAGCTGGAAGCAAGATGCTGTGGGGCCCAACTCGCCCTTTGGAAAGAAGCCTGCACGTTGTGCCTTTCAGCTCTAGGGCAATGTAGCACACCCAGAGCAGAAGTCCTACTTCAGCCAGATCAGGCCTGCAAAGAAACTGCGTTTCACAGGCCTTTGGAAGAGATGTTCCCGGTAGCCTGTAAGAGCACTGTGCAGAGCGAGTTGTTTCTTAGCTTCCCAAAGAGCTGGAAGCAAGATGCTGTGGGGCCCAACTCGCCCCTTGGAAAGAAGCCTGCACGTTGTGCCTTTCAGCTCTAGGGCAGAGTAGCACACCCAGAGGAGAAGTCCTACTTCAGCCAGATCAGGCCTGCAAAGAAACTGCGTTTCACAGGCCTTTGGAAGAGATGTTCCCGGTAGGCTGTAAGAGCACTGTGCAGAGCGAGTTGTTTCTTAGCTTCCCAAAGAGCTGAAAGCAAGATGCTGTGGGGCCCAACTCCCCCTTTGGAAAGAAGCCTGCACGTTGTGCCTTTCAGCTCTAGGGCAAAGTAGCACACCCAGAGCAGAAGTCCTACTTCAGCCAGATCAGGCCTGCAAAGAAACTGCGTTTCACAGGCCTGTGGAAGAGATGTTCCCGGTAGGCTGTAGGAGCACTGTGCAGAGCGAGTTGTTTCTTAGCTTCCCAAAGAGCTGGAAGCAAGATGCTGTGGGGCCCAACTCGTCCTTTGGAAAGAAGCCTGCACGTTGTGCCTTTCAGCTCTAGGTCAGAGTAGCACGCCCAGATCAGAAGTCCTACTTCAGCCAGATCAGGTCTGCAAAGAAACTGCGTTTCACAGGCCTTTGGAAGAGATGTTCCCGGTAGGCTGCAAGAGCACTGTGCAGAGCGAGTTGTTTCTTAGCTTCCCAAAGAGATGGAAGCAATATGCCGTGAGGCCCAACTCGCCCTCTGGAAAGAAGCCTGCACGTTGTGCCTTTCAGCTCTAGGGCAAAGTAGCACAGCCAGAGCAGAAGTCCTACTTCAGCCAGATCAGGCCTGCAAAGAAACTGCGTTTCACAGGCCTTTGGAAGAGATGTTCCCGGTAGGCTGTAAGAGCACTGTGCAGAGCGAGTTATTTCTTAGCTTCCCAAAGAGCTGGAAGCAAGATGCCGTGGGGCCCAACTCGCCCTTTGGAAAGAAGCCTGCACGTTGTGCCTTTCAGCTCTAGGGCAGTGTAGAACACCCAGAGCAGAAGTCCTACTTCAGCCAGATCAGGCCTGCAACGAAACTGCGTTTCACAGGCCTTTGGAAGAGATGTTCCCGGTAGGCTGTAAGAGCACTGTGCAGAGCGAGTTGTTTCTTAGCTTCCCAAAGAGCTGGAAGCAAGATGCTGTGGGGCCCAACTGGCCCCTTGGAAAGAATCCTGCACGTTGTGCCTTTCAGCTCTAGGGCAGTGTAGCACACCCAGAGCAGAAGTCCTACTTCAGCCAGATCAGGCCTGCAAAGAAACTGCGTTTCACAGGCCTTTGGAAGAGATGTTCCCGGTAGGCTGTAAGAGCACTGTGCAGAGCGAGTTGTTTCTTAGCTTCCCAAAGAGCTGGAAGCAAGATGCTGTGGGGCCCAACTCGCCCTTTGGAAAGAAGCCTGCACGTTGTGCCTTTCAGCTCTAGGGCAATGTAGCACACCCAGAGCAGAAGTCCTACTTCAGCCAGATCAGGCCTGCAAAGAAACTGCGTTTCACAGGCCTTTGGAAGAGATGTTCCCGGTAGGCTGTAAGAGCACTGTGCAGAGCGAGTTGTTTCTTAGCTTCCCAAAGAGCTGGAAGCAAGATGCTGTGGGGCCCAACTCGCACTTTGGAAAGAATCCTGCACGTTGTGCCTTTCAGCTCTAGGGCAAAGTAGCACACCCAGAGCAGAAGTCCTACTTCAGCCAGATCAGGCCTGCAAAGAAACTGCGTTTCACAGGCCTTTGGAAGAGATGTTCCCGGTAGGCTGTAAGAGCACTGTGCAGAGCGAGTTGTTTCTTAGCTTCCCAAAGAGCTGGAAGCAAGATGCTGTGGGGCCCAACTCGCCCTTTGGAAAGAAGCCTGCACGTTGTGCCTTTCAGCTCTAGGGCAAAGTAGCACACCCAGAGCAGAAGTCCTACTTCAGCCAGATCAGGCCTGCAAAGAAACTGCGTTTCACAGGCCTGTGGAAGAGATGTTCCCGGTAGGCTGTAAGAGCACTGTGCAGAGCGAGTTGTTTCTTAGCTTCCCAAAGAGCTGGAAGCAAGATGTTGTGGGGCCCAACTCGCCCTTTGGAAAGAAGCCTGCACGTTGTGCCTTTCAGCTCTAGGGCAATGTAGCACACCCAGAGCAGAAGTCCGACTTCAGCCAGATCAGGCCTGCAAAGAAACTGCGTTTCACAGGCCTTTGGAAGAGATGTTCCCGGTAGGCTGTAAGAGCACTGTGCAGAGCGAGTTGTTTCTTAGCTTCCCAAAGAGCTGGAAGCAAGATGCTGTGGGGCCAACTCGCCGTTTGGAAAGAAGCCTGCACATTGTGCCTTTCAGCTCTAGGGCAATGTAGCACACCCAGAGCAGAAGTCCTACTTCAGCCAGATCAGGTCTGCCAAGAAACTGCGTTTCACAGGCCTGTGGAAGAGATGTTCCCGGTAGGCTGCAGGAGCACTGTGCAGAGCGAGTTGTTTCTTAGCTTCCCAAAGAGCTGGAAGCAAGATGCTGTGGGGCCCAACTCGTCCCTTGGAAAGAAGCCTGCACGTTGTGCCTTTCAGATCTAGGGCAGAGTAGAACACCCAGAGCAGAAGTCCTACTTCAGCCAGATCAGGCCTGCAAAGAAACTGCGTTTCACAGGCCTTTGGAAGAGATGTTCCCGGTAGGCTGTAAGAGCACTGTGCAGAGCGAGTTGTTTCTTAGCTTCCCAAAGAGCTGGAAGCAAGATGCCGTGTGGCCCAACTCGCCCCTTGGAAAGAAGCCTGCACGTTGTGCCTTTCAGCTCTAGGGCAGTGCAGCACACCCAGATCAGAAGTCCTACTTCAGCCAGATCAGGCCTGCAAAGAAACTGCGTTTCACAGGCCATTGGAAGAGATGTTCCCGGTAGGCTGTAAGAGCACTGTGCAGAGCGAGTTGTTTCTTAGCTTCCCAAAGAGATGGAAGCAAGATGCTGTGGGGCCCAACTCGCCCTCTGGAAAGAAGCCTGCACGTTGTGCCTTTCAGCTCTAGGGCAAAGTAGCACAGCCAGAGCAGAAGTCCTACTTCAGCCAGATCAGGCCTGCAAAGAAACTGCGTTTCACAGGCCTTTGGAAGAGATGTTCCCGGTAGGCTGTAAGAGCACTGTGCAGAGGGAGTTGTTTCTTAGATTCCCAAAGAGCTGGAAGCAAGATGCTGTGGGGCCCAACTCGCCCTTTGGAAAGAAGCCTGCACGTTGTGCCTTTCAGCTCTAGGGCAGTGTAGAACACCCAGATCAGAAGTCGTACTTCAGCCAGATCAGGCCTGCAAAGAAACTGCGTTTCACAGGCCTTTGGAAGAGATGTTCCCGGTAGGCTGTAAGAGCACTGTGCAGAGCGAGTTGTTTCTTAGCTTCCCAAAGAGCTGGAAGCAAGATGCTGTGGGGCCCAACTCGCCCTTTGGAAAGAAGCCTGCACGTTGTGCCTTTCAGCTCTAGGGCAATGTAGCACACCCAGAGCAGAAGTCCTACTTCAGCCAGATCAGGCCTGCAAAGAAACTGCGTTTCACAGGCCTTTGGAAGAGATGTTCCCGGTAGGCTGTAAGAGCACTGTGCAGAGCGAGTTGTTTCTTAGCTTCCCAAAGAGCTGGAAGCAAGATGCTGTGGGGCCCAACTCGCCCTTTGGAAAGAAGCCTGCACGTTGTGCCTTTCAGCTCTAGGGCAATGTAGCACACCCAGAGCAGAAGTCCTACTTCAGCCAGATTAGGCCTGCAAAGAAACTGCGTTTCACAGGCCTTTGGAAGAGATGTTCCCGGTAGGCTGTAAGAGCACTGTGCAGAGCGAGTTGTTTCTTAGCTTCCCAAAGAGCTGGAAGCAAGATGCTGTGGGGCTCAACTCGCCCTTTGGAAAGAAGCCTGCACGTTGTGCCTTTCAGCTCTAGGGCAAAGTAGCACACCCAGAGCAGAAGTCCTACTTCGGCCAGATCAGGTCTGCAAAGAAACTGCGTTTCACAGGCCTTTGGAAGAGATGTTCCCGGTAGGCTGTAAGAGCACTGTGCAGAGCGAGTTGTTTCTTAGCTTCCCAAAGAGCTGGAAGCACGATGCTGTGCGGCCCAACTCGCCCTTTGTACAGAAGCCTGTACGTTGTGCCTTTCAGCTCTAGGGCAAAGGAGCACACCCAGAGCAGAAGTCCGACTTCAGCCAGTTCAGGCCTGCAAAGAAACTGCGTTTCACAGGCCTGTGGAAGAGATGTTCCCGGTAGGCTGTAGGAGCACTGTGCAGAGCGAGTTGTTTCTTAGCTTCCCAAAGAGCTGGAAGCAAGATGCTGTGGGGCCCAACTCGCCCTTTGGAAAGAAGCCTGCACGTTGTGCCTTTCAGATCTAGGGCAGTGTAGAACACCCAGAGCAGAAGTCCTACTTCAGCCAGATCAGGCCTGCAAAGAAACTGCGTTTCACAGGCCTTTGGAAGAGATGTTCCCGGTAGGCTGTAAGAGCACTGTGCAGAGCGAGTTGTTTCTTAGCTTCCCAAAGAGCTGGAAGCAAGATGCTGTGGGGCCCAACTCGCCCTTTGGAAAGAAGTCTGCACGTTGTGCCTTTCAGCTCTAGGGCAATGTAGCACACCCAGAGCAGAAGTCCTACTTCAGCCAGATCAGGCCTGCAAAGAAACTGCGTTTCACAGGCCTTTGGAAGAGATGTTCCCGGTAGGCTGTAAGAGCACTGTGCAGAGCGAGTTGTTTCTTAGCTTCCCAAAGAGCTGGAAGCAAGATGCTGTGGGGCCCAACTGGCCCTTTGGAAAGAATCCTGCACGTTGTGCCTTTCAGCTCTACGGCAGTGTAGCACACCCAGAGCAGAAGTCCTACTTCAGCCAGATCAGGCCTGCAAAGAAACTGCGTTTCACAGGCCTTTGGAAGAGATGTTCCCGGTAGGCTGTAAGAGCACTGTGCAGAGCGAGTTGTTTCTTAGCTTCCCAAAGAGCTGGAAGCAAGATGCTGTGGGGCCCAACTCGCCCTTTGGAAAGAAGCCTGCACGTTGTGCCTTTCAGCTCTAGGGCAAAGTAGCACACCCAGAGCAGAAGTCCTACTTCAGCCAGATCTGGCCTGCAAAGAAACTGCGTTTCACAGGCCTTTGGAAGAGATGTTCCCGGTAGGCTGTAAGAGCACTGTGCAGAGCGAGTTGTTTCTTAGCTTCCCAAAGAGCTGGAAGCCAGATGCTGTGGGGCCCAACTCGCACTTTGGAAAGAAGCCTGCACGTTGTGCCTTTCAGCTCTAGGGCAGTGTAGCACACCCAGAGCAGAAGTCCAACTTCAGCCAGATCAGGCCTGCAAAGGAACTGCGTTTCACAGGCCTTTGGAAGAGATGTTCCCAGTAGGCTGTAAGAGCACTGTGCAGAGCGAGTTGTTTCTTAGCTTCCCAAAGAGCTGGAAGCAAGATGCTGTGGGGCCCAACTCGCCCTTTGGAAGGAAGCCTGCACGTTGTGCCTTTCAGCTCTAGGGCAAAGTAGCACACCCAGAGCAGAAGTCCTACTTCGGCCAGATCAGGCCTGCAAAGAAACTGCGTTTCACAGGCCTTTGGAAGAGATGTTCCCGGTAGGCTGTAAGAGCACTGTGCAGAGCGAGTTGTTTCTTAGCTTCCCAAAGAGCTGGAAGCAAGATGCTGTCGGGCCCAACTCGCCCTTTGGAAAGAAGCCTGCACGTTGTGCCTTTCAGCTCTAGGGCAAAGTAGCACACCCAGAGCAGAAGTCCTACTTCAGCCAGATCAGGCCTGCAAAGAAACTGCGTTTCACAGGCCTTTGGAAGAGATGTTCCCGGTAGGCTGTAAGAGCACTGTGCAGAGCGAGTTGTTTCTTAGCTTCCCAAAGAGCTGGAAGCAAGATGCTGTGGGGCCCAACTCGCCTTTTGGAAAGAAGCCTGCACGTTGTGCCTTTCAGCTCTAGGGCAAAGTAGCACACCCAGAGCAGAAGTCCTACTTCAGCCAGATCAGGCCTGCCAAGAAACTGCGTTTCACAGGCCTTTGGAAGAGATGTTCCCGGTAGGCTGTAAGAGCACTGTGCAGAGCGAGTTGTTTCTTAGCTTCCCAAAGAGCTGGAAGCAAGATGCTGTGGGGCCCAACTCGCCCTTTGGAAAGAAGCCTGCACGTTGTGCCTTTCAGCTCTAGGGCAAAGTAGCACACCCAGAGCAGAAGTCCTACTTCAGCCAGATCAGGCCTGCAAAGAAACTGCGTTTCACAGGCCTTTGGAAGAGATGTTCCCGGTAGGCTGTAGGAGCACTGTGCAGAGCGAGTTGTTTCTTAGCTTCCCAAAGAGCTGGAAGCAAGATGCTGTGGGGCCCAACTCGCCCTTTGGAAAGAAGCCTGCACGTTGTGCCTTTCAGCTCTAGGGCAAAGTAGCACACCCAGAGCAGAAGTCCTACTTCAGCCAGATCAGGCCTGCAAAGAAACTGCGTTTCACAGGCCTTTGGAAGAGATGTTCCCGGTAGGCTGTAAGAGCACTGTGCAGAGCGAGTTGTTTCTTAGCTTCCCAAAGAGCTGGAAGCAAGATGCTGTGGGGCCCAACTCGCCCTTTGGAAAGAAGCCTGCACGTTGTGCCTTTCAGCTCTAGGGCAAAGTAGCACACCCAGAGCAGAAGTCCTACTTCAGCCAGATCAGGCCTGCAATGAAACTGCGTTTCACAGGCCTTTGGAAGAGATGTTCCCGGTAGGCTGTAAGAGCACTGTGCAGAGCGAGTTGTTTCTTAGCTTCCCAAAGAGCTGGAAGCAAGATGCTGTGGGGCCCAACTCGCCCTTTGGAAAGACGCCTGCACGTTGTGCCTTTCAGCTCTAGGGCAGAGTAGCACACCCAGAGCAGAAGTCCTACTTCAGCCAGATCAGGCCTGCAAAGAAACTGCGTTTCACAGGCCTTTGGAAGAGATGTTCCCGGTAGGCTGTAAGAGCACTGTGCAGAGCGAGTTGTTTCTTAGCTTCCCAAAGAGCTGGAAGCAAGATGCTGTGGGGCCCAACTCGCCTTTTGGAAAGAAGCCTGCACGTTGTGCCTTTCAGCTCTAGGGAAATGTAGCACACCCAGAGCAGAAGTCCTACTTCAGCCAGATCAGGTCTGCAAAGAAACTGCGTTTCACAGGCCTTTGGAAGAGATGTTCCCGGTAGACTGTAAGAGCACTGTGCAGAGCGAGTTGTTTCTTAGCTTCCCAAAGAGCTGGAAGCAAGATGCTGTGGGGCCCAACTCGCCCTTTGGAAAGAAGCCTGTACGTTGTGCCTTTCAGCTCTAGGGCAATGTAGCACACCCAGAGCAGAAGTCCTACTTCAGCCAGTTCAGGCCTGCAAAGAAACTGCGTTTCACAGGCCTGTGGAAGAGATGTTCCCGGTAGGCTGTAGGAGCACTGTGCAGAGCGAGTTGTTTCTTAGCTTCCCAAAGAGCTGGAAGCAAGATGCTGTGGGGCCCAACTCGCCCTTTGGAAAGAAGTCTGCACGTTGTGCCTTTCAGCTCTAGGGCAATGTAGCACACCCAGAGCAGAAGTCCTACTTCAGCCAGATCAGGCCTGCAACGAAACTGCGTTTCACAGGCCTTTGGAAGAGATGTTCCCGGTAGGCTGTAAGAGCACTGTGCAGAGCGAGTTGTTTCTTAGCTTCCCAAAGAGCTGGAAGCAAGATGCTGTGGGGCCCAACTCGCCCCTTGGAAAGAAGCCTGCACGTTGTGCCTTTCAGCTCTAGGGCAAAGTAGCACACCCAGAGCAGAAGTCCTACTTCAGCCAGATCAGGCCTGCAAAGAAACTGCGTTTCACAGGCCTTTGGAAGAGATGTTCCCGGTAGGCTGTAAGAGCACTGTGCAGAGCGAGTTGTTTCTTAGCTTCCCAAAGAGCTGGAAGCAAGATGCTGTGGGGCCCAACTCGCCCTTTGGAAAGAAGCCTGCACGTTGTGCCTTTCAGCTCTAGGGCAAAGTAGCACACCCAGAGCAGAAGTCCTACTTCAGCCAGATCAGGCCTGCAAAGAAACTGCGTTTCACAGGCCTTTGGAAGAGATGTTCCCGGTAGGCTGTAAGAGCACTGTGCAGAGCGAGTTGTTTCTTAGCTTCCCAAAGAGCTGGAAGCAAGATGCTGTGGGGCCCAACTCGCCCTTCGGAAAGAATCCTGCACGTTGTGCCTTTCAGCTCTAGGGCAAAGTAGCACACCCAGAGCAGAAGTCCTACTTCAGCCAGATCAGGCCTGCAAAGAAACTGCGTTTCACAGGCCTTTGGAAGAGATGTTCCCAGTAGGCTGTAAGAGCACTGTGCAGAGCGAGTTGTTTCTTAGCTTCCCAAAGAGCTGGAAGCAAGATGCTGTGGGGCCCAACTCGCCCTTTGGAAAGAAGCCTGCACGTTGTGCCTTTCAGCTCTAGGGCAAAGTAGCACACCCAGAGCAGAAGTCCTACTTCGGCCAGATCAGGCCTGCAAAGAAACTGCGTTTCACAGGCCTTTGGAAGAGATGTTCCCGGTAGGCTGTAAGAGCACTGTGCAGAGCGAGTTGTTTCTTAGCTTCCCAAAGAGCTGGAAGCAAGATGCTGTGGGGCCCAACTCGCCCTTTGGAAAGAAGCCTGCACGTTGTGCCTTTCAGCTCTAGGGCAAAGTAGCACACCCAGAGCAGAAGTCCTACTTCAGCCAGATCAGGCCTGCAAAGAAACTGCGTTTCACAGGCCTTTGGAAGAGATGTTCCCGGTAGGCTGTAAGAGCACTGTGCAGAGCGAGTTGTTTCTTAGCTTCCCAAAGAGCTGGAAGCAAGATGCTGTGGGGCCCAATTCGCCCTTTGGAAAGAAGCCTGCACGTTGTGCCTTTCAGCTCTAGGGCAAAGTAGCACACCCAGAGCAGAAGTCCTACTTCAGCCAGATCAGGCCTGCAAAGAAACTGCGTTTCACAGGCCTTTGGAAGAGATGTTCCCGGTAGGCTGTAAGAGCACTGTGCAGAGCGAGTTGTTTCTTAGCTTCCCAAAGTGCTGGAAGCAAGATGCTGTGGGGCCCAACTCGCCCTTTGGAAAGAAGCCTGCACGTTGTGCCTTTCAGCTCTAGGGCAAAGTAGCACACCCAGAGCAGAAGTCCTACTTCAGCCAGATCAGGCCTGCAAAGAAACTGCGTTTCACAGGCCTGTGGAAGAGATGTTCCCGGTAGGCTGTAGGAGCACTGTGCAGAGCGAGTTGTTTCTTAGCTTCCCAAAGAGCTGGAAGCAAGATGCTGTGGGGCCCAACTCGCCCTTTGGAAAGAAGCCTGCACGTTGTGCCTTTCAGCTCTAGGGCAAAGTAGCACACCCAGAGCAGAAGTCCTACTTCAGCCAGATCAGGCCTGCAAAGAAACTGCGTTTCACAGGCCTTTGGAAGAGATGTTCCCGGTAGGCTGTAAGAGCACTGTGCAGAGCGAGTTGTTTCTTAGCTTCCCAAAGAGCTGGAAGCAAGATGCTGTGGGGCCCAACTCGCCCTTTGGAAAGAAGCCTGCACGTTGTGCCTTTCAGCTCTAGGGCAAAGTAGCACACCCAGAGCAGAAGTCCTACTTCAGCCAGATCAGGCCTGCAAAGAAACTGCGTTTCACAGGCCTTTGGAAGAGATGTTCCCGGTAGGCTGTAAGAGCACTGTGCAGAGCGAGTTGTTTCTTAGCTTCCCAAAGAGCTGGAAGCAAGATGCTGTGGGGCCCAACTCGCCCTTTGGAAAGAAGCCTGCACGTTGTGCCTTTCAGCTCTAGGGCAAAGTAGCACACCCAGAGCAGAAGTCCTACTTCAGCCAGATCAGGCCTGCAAAGAAACTGCGTTTCACAGGCCTTTGGAAGAGATGTTCCCGGTAGGCTGTAAGAGCACTGTGCAGAGCGAGTTGTTTCTTAGCTTCCCAAAGAGCTGGAAGCAAGATGCTGTGGGGCCCAACTCGCCCTTTGGAAAGAAGCCTGCACGTTGTGCCTTTCAGCTCTAGGGCAAAGTAGCACACCCAGAGCAGAAGTCCTACTTCAGCCAGATCAGGCCTGCAAAGAAACTGCGTTTCACAGGCCTTTGGAAGAGATGTTCCCGGTAGGCTGTAAGAGCACTGTGCAGAGCGAGTTGTTTTTTAGCTTCCCAAAGAGCTGGAAGCAAGATGCTGTGGGGCCCAACTCGCCCTTTGGAAAGAAGCCTGCACGTTGTGCCTTTCAGCTCTAGGGCAAAGTAGCACACCCAGAGCAGAAGTCCTACTTCAGCCAGATCAGGCCTGCAAAGAAACTGCGTTTCACAGGCCTTTGGAAGAGATGTTCCCAGTAGGCTGTAAGAGCACTGTGCAGAGCGAGTTGTTTCTTAGCTTCCCAAAGAGCTGGAAGCAAGATGCTGTGGGGCCCAACTCGCCCTTTGGAAAGAAGCCTGCACGTTGTGCCTTTCAGCTCTAGGGCAAAGTAGCACACCCAGAGCAGAAGTCCTACTTCGGCCAGATCAGGCCTGCAAAGAAACTGCGTTTCACAGGCCTTTGGAAGAGATGTTCCCGGTAGGCTGTAAGAGCACTGTGCAGAGCGAGTTGTTTCTTAGCTTCCCAAAGAGCTGGAAGCAAGATGCTGTGGGGCCCAACTCGCCCTTTGGAAAGAAGCCTGCACGTTGTGCCTTTCAGCTCTAGGGCAAAGTAGCACACCCAGAGCAGAAGTCCTACTTCAGCCAGATCAGGCCTGCAAAGAAACTGCGTTTCACAGGCCTTTGGAAGAGATGTTCCCGGTAGGCTGTAAGAGCACTGTGCAGAGCGAGTTGTTTCTTAGCTTCCCAAAGAGCTGGAAGCAAGATGCTGTGGGGCCCAACTCGCCCTTTGGAAAGAAGCCTGCACGTTGTGCCTTTCAGCTCTAGGGCAAAGTAGCACACCCAGAGCAGAAGTCCTACTTCAGCCAGATCAGGCCTGCAAAGAAACTGCGTTTCACAGGCCTTTGGAAGAGATGTTCCCGGTAGGCTGTAAGAGCACTGTGCAGAGCGAGTTGTTTCTTAGCTTCCCAAAGAGCTGGAAGCAAGATGCTGTGGGGCCCAACTCGCCCTTTGGAAAGAAGCCTGCACGTTGTGCCTTTCAGCTCTAGGGCAAAGTAGCACACCCAGAGCAGAAGTCCTACTTCAGCCAGATCAGGCCTGCAAAGAAACTGCGTTTCACAGGCCTTTGGAAGAGATGTTCCCGGTAGGCTGTAAGAGCACTGTGCAGAGCGAGTTGTTTCTTAGCTTCCCAAAGAGCTGGAAGCAAGATGCTGTGGGGCCCAACTCGCCCTTTGGAAAGAAGCCTGCACGTTGTGCCTTTCAGCTCTAGGGCAAAGTAGCACACCCAGAGCAGAAGTCCTACTTCAGCCAGATCAGGCCTGCAAAGAAACTGCGTTTCACAGGCCTTTGGAAGAGATGTTCCCGGTAGGCTGTAAGAGCACTGTGCAGAGCGAGTTGTTTCTTAGCTTCCCAAAGAGCTGGAAGCAAGATGCTGTGGGGCCCAACTCGCCCTTTGGAAAGAAGCCTGCACGTTGTGCCTTTCAGCTCTAGGGCAAAGTAGCACACCCAGAGCAGAAGTCCTACTTCAGCCAGATCAGGCCTGCAAAGAAACTGCGTTTCACAGGCCTTTGGAAGAGATGTTCCCGGTAGGCTGTAAGAGCACTGTGCAGAGCGAGTTGTTTCTTAGCTTCCCAAAGAGCTGGAAGCAAGATGCTGTGGGGCCCAACTCGCCCTTTGGAAAGAAGCCTGCACGTTGTGCCTTTCAGCTCTAGGGCAAAGTAGCACACCCAGAGCAGAAGTCCTACTTCAGCCAGATCAGGCCTGCAAAGAAACTGCGTTTCACAGGCCTTTGGAAGAGATGTTCCCGGTAGGCTGTAAGAGCACTGTGCAGAGCGAGTTGTTTCTTAGCTTCCCAAAGAGCTGGAAGCAAGATGCTGTGGGGCCCAACTCGCCCTTTGGAAAGAAGCCTGCACGTTGTGCCTTTCAGCTCTAGGGCAAAGTAGCACACCCAGAGCAGAAGTCCTACTTCAGCCAGATCAGGCCTGCAAAGAAACTGCGTTTCACAGGCCTTTGGAAGAGATGTTCCCGGTAGGCTGTAAGAGCACTGTGCAGAGCGAGTTGTTTCTTAGCTTCCCAAAGAGCTGGAAGCAAGATGCTGTGGGGCCCAACTCGCCCTTTGGAAAGAAGCCTGCACGTTGTGCCTTTCAGCTCTAGGGCAAAGTAGCACACCCAGAGCAGAAGTCCTACTTCAGCCAGATCAGGCCTGCAAAGAAACTGCGTTTCACAGGCCTTTGGAAGAGATGTTCCCAGTAGGCTGTAAGAGCACTGTGCAGAGCGAGTTTTTTCTTAGCTTCCCAAAGAGCTGGAAGCAAGATGCTGTGGGGCCCAACTCGCCCTTTGGAAAGAAGCCTGCACGTTGTGCCTTTCAGCTCTAGGGCAAAGTAGCACACCCAGAGCAGAAGTCCTACTTCAGCCAGATCAGGCCTGCAAAGAAACTGCGTTTCACAGGCCTGTGGAAGAGATGTTCCCGGTAGGCTGTAGGAGCACTGTGCAGAGCGAGTTGTTTCTTAGCTTCCCAAAGAGCTGGAAGCAAGATGCTGTGGGGCCCAACTCGCCCCTTGGAAAGAAGCCTGCACGTTGTGCCTTTCAGCTCTAGGGCAAAGTAGCACACCCAGAGCAGAAGTCCTACTTCAGCCAGATCAGGCCTGCAAAGAAACTGCGTTTCACAGGCCTTTGGAAGAGATGTTCCCGGTAGGCTGTAAGAGCACTGTGCAGAGCGAGTTGTTTCTTAGCTTCCCAAAGAGCTGGAAGCAAGATGCTGTGGGGCCCAACTCGCCCTTTGGAAAGAAGTCTGCACGTTGTGCCTTTCAGCTCTAGGGCAAAGTAGCACACCCAGAGCAGAAGTCCTACTTCAGCCAGATCAGGCCTGCAAAGAAACTGCGTTTCACAGGCCTTTGGAAGAGATGTTCCCGGTAGGCTGTAAGAGCACTGTGCAGAGCGAGTTGTTTCTTAGCTTCCCAAAGAGCTGGAAGCAAGATGCTGTGGGGCCCAACTCGCCCTTTGGAAAGAAGCCTGCACGTTGTGCCTTTCAGCTCTAGGGCAAAGTAGCACACCCAGAGCAGAAGTCCTACTTCAGCCAGATCAGGCCTGCAAAGAAACTGCGTTTCACAGGCCTTTGGAAGAGATGTTCCCGGTAGGCTGTAAGAGCACTGTGCAGAGCGAGTTGTTTCTTAGCTTCCCAAAGAGCTGGAAGCAAGATGCTGTGGGGCCCAACTCGCCCTTTGGAAAGAAGCCTGCACGTTGTGCCTTTCAGCTCTAGGGCAAAGTAGCACACCCAGAGCAGAAGTCCTACTTCAGCCAGATCAGGCCTGCAAAGAAACTGCGTTTCACAGGCCTTTGGAAGAGATGTTCCCGGTAGGCTGTAAGAGCACTGTGCAGAGCGAGTTGTTTCTTAGCTTCCCAAAGAGCTGGAAGCAAGATGCTGTGGGGCCCAACTCGCCCTTTGGAAAGAAGCCTGCACGTTGTGCCTTTCAGCTCTAGGGCAAAGTAGCACACCCAGAGCAGAAGTCCTACTTCAGCCAGATCAGGCCTGCAAAGAAACTGCGTTTCACAGGCCTGTGGAAGAGATGTTCCCGGTAGGCTGTAAGAGCACTGTGCAGAGCGAGTTGTTTCTTAGCTTCCCAAAGAGCTGGAAGCAAGATGCTGTGGGGCCCAACTCGCCCTTTGGAAAGAAGCCTGCACGTTGTGCCTTTCAGCTCTAGGGCAAAGTAGCACACCCAGAGCAGAAGTCCTACTTCAGCCAGATCAGGCCTGCAAAGAAACTGCGTTTCACAGGCCTTTGGAAGAGATGTTCCCGGTAGGCTGTAAGAGCACTGTGCAGAGCGAGTTGTTTCTTAGCTTCCCAAAGAGCTGGAAGCAAGATGCTGTGGGGCCCAACTCGCCCTTTGGAAAGAAGCCTGCACGTTGTGCCTTTCAGCTCTAGGGCAAAGTAGCACACCCAGAGCAGAAGTCCTACTTCAGCCAGATCAGGCCTGCAAAGAAACTGCGTTTCACAGGCCTTTGGAAGAGATGTTCCCGGTAGGCTGTAAGAGCACTGTGCAGAGCGAGTTGTTTCTTAGCTTCCCAAAGAGCTGGAAGCAAGATGCTGTGGGGCCCAACTCGCCCTTTGGAAAGAAGCCTGCACGTTGTGCCTTTCAGCTCTAGGGCAAAGTAGCACACCCAGAGCAGAAGTCCTACTTCAGCCAGATCAGGCCTGCAAAGAAACTGCGTTTCACAGGCCTTTGGAAGAGATGTTCCCGGTAGGCTGTAAGAGCACTGTGCAGAGCGAGTTGTTTCTTAGCTTCCCAAAGAGCTGGAAGCAAGATGCTGTGGGGCCCAACTCGCCCTTTGGAAAGAAGCCTGCACGTTGTGCCTTTCAGCTCTAGGGCAAAGTAGCACACCCAGAGCAGAAGTCCTACTTCAGCCAGATCAGGCCTGCAAAGAAACTGCGTTTCACAGGCCTTTGGAAGAGATGTTCCCGGTAGGCTGTAAGAGCACTGTGCAGAGCGAGTTGTTTCTTAGCTTCCCAAAGAGCTGGAAGCAAGATGCTGTGGGGCCCAACTCGCCCTTTGGAAAGAAGCCTGCACGTTGTGCCTTTCAGCTCTAGGGCAAAGTAGCACACCCAGAGCAGAAGTCCTACTTCGGCCAGATCAGGCCTGCAAAGAAACTGCGTTTCACAGGCCTTTGGAAGAGATGTTCCCGGTAGGCTGTAAGAGCACTGTGCAGAGCGAGTTGTTTCTTAGCTTCCCAAAGAGCTGGAAGCAAGATGCTGTGGGGCCCAACTCGCCCTTTGGAAAGAAGCCTGCACGTTGTGCCTTTCAGCTCTAGGGCAAAGTAGCACACCCAGAGCAGAAGTCCTACTTCAGCCAGATCAGGCCTGCAAAGAAACTGCGTTTCACAGGCCTTTGGAAGAGATGTTCCCGGTAGGCTGTAAGAGCACTGTGCAGAGCGAGTTGTTTCTTAGCTTCCCAAAGAGCTGGAAGCAAGATGCTGTGGGGCCCAACTCGCCCTTTGGAAAGAAGCCTGCACGTTGTGCCTTTCAGCTCTAGGGCAAAGTAGCACACCCAGAGCAGAAGTCCTACTTCAGCCAGATCAGGCCTGCAAAGAAACTGCGTTTCACAGGCCTTTGGAAGAGATGTTCCCGGTAGGCTGTAAGAGCACTGTGCAGAGCGAGTTGTTTCTTAGCTTCCCAAAGAGCTGGAAGCAAGATGCTGTGGGGCCCAACTCGCCCTTTGGAAAGAAGCCTGCACGTTGTGCCTTTCAGCTCTAGGGCAAAGTAGCACACCCAGAGCAGAAGTCCTACTTCAGCCAGATCAGGCCTGCAAAGAAACTGCGTTTCACAGGCCTTTGGAAGAGATGTTCCCGGTAGGCTGTAAGAGCACTGTGCAGAGCGAGTTGTTTCTTAGCTTCCCAAAGAGCTGGAAGCAAGATGCTGTGGGGCCCAACTCGCCCTTTGGAAAGAAGCCTGCACGTTGTGCCTTTCAGCTCTAGGGCAAAGTAGCACACCCAGAGCAGAAGTCCTACTTCAGCCAGATCAGGCCTGCAAAGAAACTGCGTTTCACAGGCCTTTGGAAGAGATGTTCCCGGTAGGCTGTAAGAGCACTGTGCAGAGCGAGTTGTTTCTTAGCTTCCCAAAGAGCTGGAAGCAAGATGCTGTGGGGCCCAACTCGCCCTTTGGAAAGAAGCCTGCACGTTGTGCCTTTCAGCTCTAGGGCAAAGTAGCACACCCAGAGCAGAAGTCCTACTTCAGCCAGATCAGGCCTGCAAAGAAACTGCGTTTCACAGGCCTTTGGAAGAGATGTTCCCGGTAGGCTGTAAGAGCACTGTGCAGAGCGAGTTGTTTCTTAGCTTCCCAAAGAGCTGGAAGCAAGATGCTGTGGGGCCCAACTCGCCCTTTGGAAAGAAGCCTGCACGTTGTGCCTTTCAGCTCTAGGGCAAAGTAGCACACCCAGAGCAGAAGTCCTACTTCAGCCAGATCAGGCCTGCAAAGAAACTGCGTTTCACAGGCCTTTGGAAGAGATGTTCCCGGTAGGCTGTAAGAGCACTGTGCAGAGCGAGTTGTTTCTTAGCTTCCCAAAGAGCTGGAAGCAAGATGCTGTGGGGCCCAACTCGCCCTTTGGAAAGAAGCCTGCACGTTGTGCCTTTCAGCTCTAGGGCAAAGTAGCACACCCAGAGCAGAAGTCCTACTTCAGCCAGATCAGGCCTGCAAAGAAACTGCGTTTCACAGGCCTTTGGAAGAGATGTTCCCGGTAGGCTGTAAGAGCACTGTGCAGAGCGAGTTGTTTCTTAGCTTCCCAAAGAGCTGGAAGCAAGATGCTGTGGGGCCCAACTCGCCCTTTGGAAAGAAGCCTGCACGTTGTGCCTTTCAGCTCTAGGGCAAAGTAGCACACCCAGAGCAGAAGTCCTACTTCAGCCAGATCAGGCCTGCAAAGAAACTGCGTTTCACAGGCCTTTGGAAGAGATGTTCCCGGTAGGCTGTAAGAGCACTGTGCAGAGCGAGTTGTTTCTTAGCTTCCCAAAGAGCTGGAAGCAAGATGCTGTGGGGCCCAACTCGCCCTTTGGAAAGAAGCCTGCACGTTGTGCCTTTCAGCTCTAGGGCAAAGTAGCACACCCAGAGCAGAAGTCCTACTTCGGCCAGATCAGGCCTGCAAAGAAACTGCGTTTCACAGGCCTTTGGAAGAGATGTTCCCGGTAGGCTGTAAGAGCACTGTGCAGAGCGAGTTGTTTCTTAGCTTCCCAAAGAGCTGGAAGCAAGATGCTGTGGGGCCCAACTCGCCCTTTGGAAAGAAGCCTGCACGTTGTGCCTTTCAGCTCTAGGGCAAAGTAGCACACCCAGAGCAGAAGTCCTACTTCAGCCAGATCAGGCCTGCAAAGAAACTGCGTTTCACAGGCCTTTGGAAGAGATGTTCCCGGTAGGCTGTAAGAGCACTGTGCAGAGCGAGTTGTTTCTTAGCTTCCCAAAGAGCTGGAAGCAAGATGCTGTGGGGCCCAACTCGCCCTTTGGAAAGAAGCCTGCACGTTGTGCCTTTCAGCTCTAGGGCAAAGTAGCACACCCAGAGCAGAAGTCCTACTTCAGCCAGATCAGGCCTGCAAAGAAACTGCGTTTCACAGGCCTTTGGAAGAGATGTTCCCGGTAGGCTGTAAGAGCACTGTGCAGAGCGAGTTGTTTCTTAGCTTCCCAAAGAGCTGGAAGCAAGATGCTGTGGGGCCCAACTCGCCCTTTGGAAAGAAGCCTGCACGTTGTGCCTTTCAGCTCTAGGGCAAAGTAGCACACCCAGAGCAGAAGTCCTACTTCAGCCAGATCAGGCCTGCAAAGAAACTGCGTTTCACAGGCCTTTGGAAGAGATGTTCCCGGTAGGCTGTAAGAGCACTGTGCAGAGCGAGTTGTTTCTTAGCTTCCCAAAGAGCTGGAAGCAAGATGCTGTGGGGCCCAACTCGCCCTTTGGAAAGAAGCCTGCACGTTGTGCCTTTCAGCTCTAGGGCAAAGTAGCACACCCAGAGCAGAAGTCCTACTTCAGCCAGATCAGGCCTGCAAAGAAACTGCGTTTCACAGGCCTTTGGAAGAGATGTTCCCGGTAGGCTGTAAGAGCACTGTGCAGAGCGAGTTGTTTCTTAGCTTCCCAAAGAGCTGGAAGCAAGATGCTGTGGGGCCCAACTCGCCCTTTGGAAAGAAGCCTGCACGTTGTGCCTTTCAGCTCTAGGGCAAAGTAGCACACCCAGAGCAGAAGTCCTACTTCAGCCAGATCAGGCCTGCAAAGAAACTGCGTTTCACAGGCCTTTGGAAGAGATGTTCCCGGTAGGCTGTAAGAGCACTGTGCAGAGCGAGTTGTTTCTTAGCTTCCCAAAGAGCTGGAAGCAAGATGCTGTGGGGCCCAACTCGCCCTTTGGAAAGAAGCCTGCACGTTGTGCCTTTCAGCTCTAGGGCAAAGTAGCACACCCAGAGCAGAAGTCCTACTTCAGCCAGATCAGGCCTGCAAAGAAACTGCGTTTCACAGGCCTTTGGAAGAGATGTTCCCGGTAGGCTGTAAGAGCACTGTGCAGAGCGAGTTGTTTCTTAGCTTCCCAAAGAGCTGGAAGCAAGATGCTGTGGGGCCCAACTCGCCCTTTGGAAAGAAGCCTGCACGTTGTGCCTTTCAGCTCTAGGGCAAAGTAGCACACCCAGAGCAGAAGTCCTACTTCAGCCAGATCAGGCCTGCAAAGAAACTGCGTTTCACAGGCCTTTGGAAGAGATGTTCCCGGTAGGCTGTAAGAGCACTGTGCAGAGCGAGTTGTTTCTTAGCTTCCCAAAGAGCTGGAAGCAAGATGCTGTGGGGCCCAACTCGCCCTTTGGAAAGAAGCCTGCACGTTGTGCCTTTCAGCTCTAGGGCAAAGTAGCACACCCAGAGCAGAAGTCCTACTTCAGCCAGATCAGGCCTGCAAAGAAACTGCGTTTCACAGGCCTTTGGAAGAGATGTTCCCGGTAGGCTGTAAGAGCACTGTGCAGAGCGAGTTGTTTCTTAGCTTCCCAAAGAGCTGGAAGCAAGATGCTGTGGGGCCCAACTCGCCCTTTGGAAAGAAGCCTGCACGTTGTGCCTTTCAGCTCTAGGGCAAAGTAGCACACCCAGAGCAGAAGTCCTACTTCAGCCAGATCAGGCCTGCAAAGAAACTGCGTTTCACAGGCCTTTGGAAGAGATGTTCCCGGTAGGCTGTAAGAGCACTGTGCAGAGCGAGTTGTTTCTTAGCTTCCCAAAGAGCTGGAAGCAAGATGCTGTGGGGCCCAACTCGCCCTTTGGAAAGAAGCCTGCACGTTGTGCCTTTCAGCTCTAGGGCAAAGTAGCACACCCAGAGCAGAAGTCCTACTTCAGCCAGATCAGGCCTGCAAAGAAACTGCGTTTCACAGGCCTTTGGAAGAGATGTTCCCGGTAGGCTGTAAGAGCACTGTGCAGAGCGAGTTGTTTCTTAGCTTCCCAAAGAGCTGGAAGCAAGATGCTGTGGGGCCCAACTCGCCCTTTGGAAAGAAGCCTGCACGTTGTGCCTTTCAGCTCTAGGGCAAAGTAGCACACCCAGAGCAGAAGTCCTACTTCAGCCAGATCAGGCCTGCAAAGAAACTGCGTTTCACAGGCCTTTGGAAGAGATGTTCCCGGTAGGCTGTAAGAGCACTGTGCAGAGCGAGTTGTTTCTTAGCTTCCCAAAGAGCTGGAAGCAAGATGCTGTGGGGCCCAACTCGCCCTTTGGAAAGAAGCCTGCACGTTGTGCCTTTCAGCTCTAGGGCAAAGTAGCACACCCAGAGCAGAAGTCCTACTTCGGCCAGATCAGGCCTGCAAAGAAACTGCGTTTCACAGGCCTTTGGAAGAGATGTTCCCGGTAGGCTGTAAGAGCACTGTGCAGAGCGAGTTGTTTCTTAGCTTCCCAAAGAGCTGGAAGCAAGATGCTGTGGGGCCCAACTCGCCCTTTGGAAAGAAGCCTGCACGTTGTGCCTTTCAGCTCTAGGGCAAAGTAGCACACCCAGAGCAGAAGTCCTACTTCAGCCAGATCAGGCCTGCAAAGAAACTGCGTTTCACAGGCCTTTGGAAGAGATGTTCCCGGTAGGCTGTATGAGCACTGTGCAGAGCGAGTTGTTTCTTAGCTTCCCAAAGAGCTGGAAGCAAGATGCTGTGGGGCCCAACTCGCCCTTTGGAAAGAAGCCTGCACGTTGTGCCTTTCAGCTCTAGGGCAATGTAGCACACCCAGAGCAGAAGTCCTACTTCAGCCAGATCAGGTCTGCAAAGAAACTGCGTTTCACAGGCCTTTGGAAGAGATGTTCCCGGTAGGCTGTAAGAGCACTGTGCAGAGCGAGTTGTTTCTTAGCTTCCCAAAGAGCTGGAAGCAAGATGCTGTGGGGCCCAACTCGCCCTTTGGAAAGAAGCCTGCACGTTGTGCCTTTCAGCTCTAGGGCAAAGTAGCACACCCAGAGCAGAAGTCCTACTTCAGCCAGATCAGGCCTGCAAAGATACTGCGTTTCACAGGCCTGTGGAAGAGATGTTCCCGGTAGGCTGTAAGAGCACTGTGCAGAGCGAGTTGTTTCTTAGCTTCCCAAAGAGCTGGAAGCAAGATGCTGTGGGGCCCAACTCGTCCTTTGGAAAGAAGCCTGCACGTTGTGCCTTTCAGCTCTAGGGCAAAGTAGCACACCCAGAGCAGAAGTCCTACTTCAGCCAGATCAGGCCTGCAAAGAAACTGCGTTTCACAGGCCTTTGGAAGAGATGTTCCCGGTAGGCTGTAAGAGCACTGTGCAGAGCGAGTTGTTTCTTAGCTTCCCAAAGAGCTGGAAGCAAGATGCTGTGGGGCCCAACTCGCCCTTTGGAAAGAAGCCTGCACGTTGTGCCTTTCAGCTCTAGGGCAGTGCAGCACACCCAGAGCAGAAGTCCTACTTCAGCCAGATCAGGCCTGCAAAGAAACTGCGTTTCACAGGCCTTTGGAAGAGATGTTCCCGGTAGGCTGTAAGAGCACTGTGCAGAGCGAGTTGTTTCTTAGCTTCCCAAAGAGCTGGAAGCAAGATGCTGTGGGGCCCAACTCGCCCTTTGGAAAGAAGCCTGCACGTTGTGCCTTTCAGCTCTAGGGCAAAGTAGCACACCCAGAGCAGAAGTCCTACTTCAGCCAGATCAGGCCTGCAAAGAAACTGCGTTTCACAGGCCTGTGGAAGAGATGTTCCCGGTAGGCTGTAAGAGCACTGTGCAGAGCGAGTTGTTTCTTAGCTTCCCAAAGAGCTGGAAGCAAGATGCTGTGGGGCCCAACTCGCCCTTTGGAAAGAAGCCTGCACGTTGTGCCTTTCAGCTCTAGGGCAATGTAGCACACCCAGAGCAGAAGTCCGACTTCAGCCAGATCAGGCCTGCAAAGAAACTGCGTTTCACAGGCCTTTGGAAGAGATGTTCCCGGTAGGCTGTAAGAGCACTGTGCAGAGCGAGTTGTTTCTTAGCTTCCCAAAGAGCTGGAAGCAAGATGCTGTGGGGCCAACTCGCCCTTTGGAAAGAAGCCTGCACGTTGTGCCTTTCAGCTCTAGGGCAAAGTAGCACACCCAGAGCAGAAGTCCTACTTCAGCCAGATCAGGCCTGCAAAGAAACTGCGTTTCACAGGCCTTTGGAAGAGATGTTCCCGGTAGGCTGTAAGAGCACTGTGCAGAGCGAGTTGTTTCTTAGCTTCCCAAAGAGCTGGAAGCAAGATGCTGTGGGGCCCAACTCGCCCTTTGGAAAGAAGCCTGCACGTTGTGCCTTTCAGCTCTAGGGCAAAGTAGCACACCCAGAGCAGAAGTCCTACTTCAGCCAGATCAGGCCTGCAAAGAAACTGCGTTTCACAGGCCTGTGGAAGAGATGTTCCCGGTAGGCTGTAGGAGCACTGTGCAGAGCGAGTTGTTTCTTAGCTTCCCAAAGAGCTGGAAGCATGATGCTGTGGGGCCCAACTCGCCCTTTGGAAAGAAGCCTGCATGTTGTGCCTTTCAGCTCTAGGGCAATGTAGCACACCCAGAGCAGAAGTCCTACTTCAGCCAGATCAGGTCTGCAAAGAAACTGCGTTTCACAGGCCTTTGGAAGAGATGTTCCCGGTAGGCTGTAAGAGCACTGTGCAGAGCGAGTTGTTTCTTAGCTTCCCAAAGAGCTGAAAGCAAGATGCTGTGGGGCCCAACTCGCCCTTTGGAAAGAAGCCTGCACGTTGTGCCTTTCAGCTCTAGGGCAAAGTAGCACACCCAGAGCAGAAGTCCTACTTCAGCCAGATCAGGCCTGCAAAGAAACTGCGTTTCACAGGCCTGTGGAAGAGATGTTCCCGGTAGGCTGTAGGAGCACTGTGCAGAGCGAGTTGTTTCTTAGCTTCCCAAAGAGCTGGAAGCAAGATGCTGTGGGGCCCAACTCGTCCTTTGGAAAGAAGCCTGCACGTTGTGCCTTTCAGATCTAGGGCAGAGTAGAACACCCAGAGCAGAAGTCCTACTTCAGCCAGATCAGGCCTGCAAAGAAACTGCGTTTCACAGGCCTTTGGAAGAGATGTTCCCGGTAGGCTGTAAGAGCACTGTGCAGAGCGAGTTGTTTCTTAGCTTCCCAAAGAGCTGGAAGCAAGATGCTGTGGGGCCCAACTCGCCCTTTGGAAAGAAGCCTGCACGTTGTGCCTTGCAGCTCTAGGGCAGAGTAGCACACCCAGAGCAGAAGTCCTACTTCAGCCAGATCAGGCCTGCAAAGAAACTGCGTTTCACAGGCCTTTGGAAGAGATGTTCCCGGTAGGCTGTAAGAGCACTGTGCAGAGCGAGTTGTTTCTTAGCTTCCCAAAGAGCTGGAAGCAAGATGCTGTGGGGCCCAACTCGCCCTTTGGAAAGAAGCCTGCACGTTGTGCCTTTCAGCTCTAGGGCAAAGTAGCACACCCAGAGCAGAAGTCCTACTTCAGCCAGATCAGGCCTGCAAAGAAACTGCGTTTCACAGGCCTTTGGAAGAGATGTTCCCGGTAGGCTGTAAGAGCACTGTGCAGAGCGAGTTGTTTCTTAGCTTCCCAAAGAGCTGGAAGCAAGATGCTGTGGGGCCCAACTCGCCCTTTGGAAAGAAGCCTGCACGTTGTGCCTTTCAGCTCTAGGGCAAAGTAGCACACCCAGAGCAGAAGTCCTACTTCAGCCAGATCAGGCCTGCAAAGAAACTGCGTTTCACAGGCCTTTGGAAGAGATGTTCCCGGTAGGCTGTAAGAGCACTGTGCAGAGCGAGTTGTTTCTTAGCTTCCCAAAGAGCTGGAAGCAAGATGCTGTGGGGCCCAACTCGCCCTTTGGAAAGAAGCCTGCACGTTGTGCCTTTCAGCTCTAGGGCAAAGTAGCACACCCAGAGCAGAAGTCCTACTTCAGCCAGATCAGGCCTGCAAAGAAACTGCGTTTCACAGGCCTTTGGAAGAGATGTTCCCGGTAGGCTGTAAGAGCACTGTGCAGAGCGAGTTGTTTCTTAGCTTCCCAAAGAGCTGGAAGCAAGATGCTGTGGGGCCCAACTCGCCCTTTGGAAAGAAGCCTGCACGTTGTGCCTTTCAGCTCTAGGGCAATGTAGCACACCCAGAGCAGAAGTCCTACTTCAGCCAGATCAGGCCTGCAAAGAAACTGCGTTTCACAGGCCTTTGGAAGAGATGTTCCCAGTAGGCTGTAAGAGCACTGTGCAGAGCGAGTTGTTTCTTAGCTTCCCAAAGAGCTGGAAGCAAGATGCTGTGGGGCCCAACTCGCCCTTTGGAAAGAAGCCTGCACGTTGTGCCTTTCAGCTCTAGGGCAAAGTAGCACACCCAGAGCAGAAGTCCTACTTCAGCCAGATCAGGCCTGCAAAGAAACTGCGTTTCACAGGCCTGTGGAAGAGATGTTCCCGGTAGGCTGTAGGAGCACTGTGCAGAGCGAGTTGTTTCTTAGCTTCCCAAAGAGCTGGAAGCAAGATGCTGTGGGGCCCAACTCGCCCTTTGGAAAGAAGCCTGCACGTTGTGCCTTTCAGCTCTAGGGCAAAGTAGCACACCCAGAGCAGAAGTCCTACTTCAGCCAGATCAGGCCTGCAAAGAAACTGCGTTTCACAGGCCTTTGGAAGAGATGTTCCCGGTAGGCTGTAAGAGCACTGTGCAGAGCGAGTTGTTTCTTAGCTTCCCAAAGAGCTGGAAGCAAGATGCTGTGGGGCCCAACTCGCCCTTTGGAAAGAAGCCTGCACGTTGTGCCTTTCAGCTCTAGGGCAAAGTAGCACACCCAGAGCAGAAGTCCTACTTCAGCCAGATCAGGCCTGCAAAGAAACTGCGTTTCACAGGCCTTTGGAAGAGATGTTCCCGGTAGGCTGTAAGAGCACTGTGCAGAGCGAGTTGTTTCTTAGCTTCCCAAAGAGCTGGAAGCAAGATGCTGTGGGGCCCAACTCGCCCTTTGGAAAGAAGTCTGCACGTTGTGCCTTTCAGCTCTAGGGCAAAGTAGCACACCCAGAGCAGAAGTCCTACTTCAGCCAGATCAGGCCTGCAAAGAAACTGCGTTTCACAGGCCTTTGGAAGAGATGTTCCCGGTAGGCTGTAAGAGCACTGTGCAGAGCGAGTTGTTTCTTAGCTTCCCAAAGAGCTGGAAGCAAGATGCTGTGGGGCCCAACTCGCCCCTTGGAAAGAAGCCTGCACGTTGTGCCTTTCAGCTCTAGGGCAGAGTAGCACACCCAGAGCAGAAGTCCTACTTCAGCCAGATCAGGCCTGCAAAGAAACTGCGTTTCACAGGCCTTTGGAAGAGATGTTCCCGGTAGGCTGTAAGAGCACTGTGCAGAGCGAGTTGTTTCTTAGCTTCCCAAAGAGCTGGAAGCAAGATGCTGTGGGGCCCAACTCGCCCTTTGGAAGGAAGCGTGCACGTTGTGCCTTTCAGCTCTAGGGCAGTGTAGCACACCCAGAGCAGAAGTCCTACTTCAGCCAGATCAGGCCTGCAAAGAAACTGCGTTTCACAGGCCTTTGGAAGAGATGTTCCCGGTAGGCTGTAAGAGCACTGTGCAGAGCGAGTTGTTTCTTAGCTTCCCAAAGAGCTGGAAGCAAGATGCTGTGGGGCCCAACTCGCCCTTTGGAAAGAAGCCTGCACGTTGTGCCTTTCAGCTCTAGGGCAAAGTAGCACACCCAGAGCAGAAGTCCTACTTCAGCCAGATCAGGCCTGCAAAGAAACTGCGTTTCACAGGCCTTTGGAAGAGATGTTCCCGGTAGGCTGTAAGAGCACTGTGCAGAGCGAGTTGTTTCTTAGCTTCCCAAAGAGCTGGAAGCAAGATGCTGTGGGGCCCAACTCGCCCTTTGGAAAGAAGCCTGCACGTTGTGCCTTTCAGCTCTAGGGCAATGTAGCACAACCAGAGCAGAAGTCCTACTTCAGCCAGATCAGGCCTGCAAAGAAACTGCGTTTCACAGGCCTTTGGAAGAGATGTTCCCGGTAGGCTGTAAGAGCACTGTGCAGAGCGAGTTGTTTCTTAGCTTCCCAAAGGGCTGGAAGCAAGATGCTGTGGGGCCCAACTCGCCCTTTGGAAAGAAGCCTGCACGTTGTGCCTTTCAGCTCTAGGGCAAAGTAGCACACCCAGAGCAGAAGTCCTACTTCAGCCAGATCAGGCCTGCAAAGAAACTGCGTTTCACAGGCCTTTGGAAGAGATGTTCCCGGTAGGCTGTAAGAGCACTGTGCAGAGCGAGTTGTTTCTTAGCTTCCCAAAGAGCTGGAAGCAAGATGCTGTGGGGCCCAACTCGCCCTTTGGAAAGAAGCCTGCACGTTGTGCCTTTCAGCTCTAGGGCAGTGTAGCACACCCAGAGCAGAAGTCCTACTTCAGCCAGATCAGGCCTTCAAAGAAACTGCGTTTCACAGGCCTTTGGAAGAGATGTTCCCGGTAGGCTGCAAGAGCACTGTGCAGAGCGAGTTGTTTCTTAGCTTCCCAAAGAGATGGAAGCAAGATGCTGTGTGGCCCAACTCGCTCTCTGGAAAGAAGCCTGCACGTTGTGCCTTTCAGCTCTAGGGCAAAGTAGCACACCCAGAGCAGAAGTCCTACTTCAGCCAGATCAGGCCTGCAAAGACACTGCGTTTCACAGGCCTTTGGAAGAGATGTTCCCGGTAGGCTGTAAGAGCACTGTGCAGAGCGAGTTGTTTCTTAGCTTCCCAAAGAGCTGGAAGCAAGATGCTGTGGGGCCCAACTCGCCCTTTGGAAAGAAGTCTGCACGTTGTGCCTTTCAGCTCTAGGGCAATGTAGCACACCCAGAGCAGAAGTCCTACTTCAGCCAGATCAGGCCTGCAACGAAACTGCGTTTCACAGGTCTTTGGAAGAGATGTTCCCGGTAGGCTGTAAGAGCACTGTGCAGAGCGAGTTGTTTCTTAGCTTCCCAAAGAGCTGGAAGCAAGATGCTGTGGGGCCCAACTGGCCCTTTGGAAAGAAGGCTGCACGTTGTGCTTTTCAGCTCTAGGGCAGTGTAGCACACCCAGAGCAGAAGTCCTACTTCAGCCAGATCAGGCCTGCAAAGAAACTGCGTTTCACAGGCCTTTGGAAGAGATGTTCCCGGTAGGCTGTAAGAGCACTGTGCAGAGCGAGTTGTTTCTTAGCTTCCCAAAGAGCTGGAAGCAAGATGCTGTGGGGCCCAACTCGCCCTTTGGAAGGAAGCCTGCACGTTGTGCCTTTCAGCTCTAGGGCAAAGTAGCACACCCAGAGCAGAAGTCCTACTTCAGCCAGATCAGGCCTGCCAAGAAACTGCGTTTCACAGGCCTTTGGAAGAGATGTTCCCGGTAGGCTGTAAGAGCACTGTGCAGAGCGAGTTTTTTCTTAGCTTCCCAAAGATCTGGAAGCAAGATGCTGTGGGGCCCAACTCGCCCTTTGGAAAGAAGCCTGCACGTTGTGCCTTTCAGCTCTAGGGCAATGTAGCACACCCAGAGCAGAAGTCCTACTTCGTCCAGATCAGGTCTGCAAAGAAACTGCGTTTCACAGGCCTTTGGAAGAGATGTTCCCGGTAGGCTGGAAGAGCACTGTGCAGAGCGAGTTGTTTCTTAGCTTCCCAAAGAGCTGGAAGCAAGATGCTGTGGAGCCCAACTCGCCCTTTGGAAGGGAGCCTGCACGTTGTGCCTTTCAGCTCTAGGGCAAAGTAGCACACCCAGAGCAGAAGTCCGACTTCAGCCAGATCTGGCCTGCAAAGAAACTGCGTTTCACAGGCCTTTGGAAGAGATGTTCCCGGTAGGCTGTAAGAGCACTGTGCAGAGCGAGTTGTTTCTTAGCTTCCCAAAGAGCTGGAAGCAAGATGCTGTGGGGCCCAACTCGCCCCTTGGAAAGAATCCTGCACGTTGTGCCTTTCAGCTCTAGGGCAGTGCAGCACACCCAGAGCAGAAGTCCTACTTCAGCCAGATCAGGCCTGCAAAGAAACTGCGCTTCACAGGCCTTTGGAAGAGATGTTCCCGGTAGGCTGTAAGAGCACTGTGCAGAGCGAGTTGTTTCTTAGCTTCCCAAAGAGCTGGAAGCAAGATGCTGTGGGGCTCAACTCGCCCTTTGGAAAGAAGCCTGCACGTTGTGCCTTTCAGCTCTAGGGCAGTGCAGCACACCCAGATCAGAAGCCCTACTTCAGCCAGATCAGGCCTTCAAAGAAACTGCGCTTCACAGGCCTTTGGAAGAGATGTTCCCGGTAGGCTGTAAGAGCACTGTGCAGAGCGAGTTGTTTCTTAGCTTCCCAAAGAGATGGAAGCAAGATGCCGTGTGTCCCAACTCGCTCTCTGGAAAGAAGCCGGCACGTTGTGCCTTTCAGCTCTAGGGCAAAGTAGCACACCCAGAGCAGAAGTCCTACTTCAGCCAGATCAGGCCTGCAAAGAAACTGCGTTTCACAGGCCTTTGGAAGAGATGTTCCCGGTAGGCTGTAAGAGCACTGTGCAGAGCGAGTTGTTTCTTAGCTTCCCAAAGAGCTGGAAGGAAGATGCCGTGGGGCCCAACTCGCCCTTTGGAAAGAAGTCTGCACGTTGTGCCTTTCAGCTCTAGGGCAATGTAGCACACCCAGAGCAGAAGTCCTACTTCAGCCAGAGCAGGCCTGCAACGAAACTGCGTTTCACAGGTCTTTGGAAGAGATGTTCCCGGTAGGCTGTAAGAGCACTGTGCAGAGCGAGTAGTTTCTTAGCTTCCCAAAGAGGTGGAAGCAAGATGCTGTGGGGCCCAACTGGCCCGTTGGAAAGAATCCTGCACGTTGTGCTTTTCAGCTCTACGGCAGTGTAGCACACCCAGAGCAGAAGTCCTACTTCAGCCAGATCAGGCCTGCAAAGGAACTGCGTTTCACAGGCCTTTGGAAGAGATGTTCCCGGTAGGCTGTAAGAGCACTGTGCAGAGCGAGTTGTTTCTTAGCTTCCCAAAGAGCTGGATGCAAGATGCTGTGGGGCCCAACTCGCCCTTTGGAAGGAAGCCTGCACGTTGTGCCTTTCAGCTCTAGGGCAAAGTAGCACACCCAGAGCAGAAGTCCTACTTCAGCCAGATCAGGCCTGCCAAGAAACTGCGTTTCACAGGCCTTTGGAAGAGATGTTCCCGGTAGGCTGTAAGAGCACTGTGCAGAGCGAGTTTTTTCTTAGCTTCCCAAAGATCTGGAAGCAAGATGCTGTGGGGCCCAACTCGCCCTTTGGAAAGAAGCCTGCACGTTGTGCCTTTCAGCTCTAGGGCAATGTAGCACACCCAGAGCAGAAGTCCTACTTCGGCCAGATCAGGTCTGCAAAGAAACTGCGTTTCACAGGCCTTTGGAAGAGATGTTCCCGGTAGGCTGGAAGAGCACTGTGCAGAGCGAGTTGTTTCTTAGCTTCCCAAAGAGCTGGAAGCAAGATGCTGTGGGGCCCAACTCGCCCTTTGGAAAGAAGCCTGCACGTTGTGCCTTTCAGCTCTAGGGCAAAGTAGCACACCCAGAGCAGAAGTCCTACTTCAGCCAGATCTGGCCTGCAAAGAAACTGCATTTCACAGGCCTTTGGAAGAGATGTTCCCGGTAGGCTGTAAGAGCACTGTGCAGAGCGAGTTGTTTCTTAGCTTCCCAAAGAGCTGGAAGCAAGATGCTGTGGGGCCCAACTCGCCCTTTGGAAAGAAGCCTGCACGTTGTGCCTTTCAGCTCTAGGGCAAAGTAGCACACCCAGAGCAGAAGTCCTACTTCAGCCAGATCAGGCCTGCAAAGAAACTGCGTTTCACAGGCCTTTGGAAGAGATGTTCCCGGTAGGCTGTAAGAGCACTGTGCAGAGCGAGTTGTTTCTTAGCTTCCCAAAGAGCTGGAAGCAAGATGCTGTGGGGCCCAACTCGCCCTTTGGAAAGAAGCCTGCACGTTGTGCCTTTCAGCTCTAGGGCAAAGTAGCACACCCAGAGCAGAAGTCCTACTTCAGCCAGATCAGGCCTGCAAAGAAACTGCGTTTCACAGGCCTTTGGAAGAGATGTTCCCGGTAGGCTGTAAGAGCACTGTGCAGAGCGAGTTGTTTCTTAGCTTCCCAAAGAGCTGGAAGCAAGATGCTGTGGGGCCCAACTCGCCCTTTGGAAAGAAGCCTGCACGTTGTGCCTTTCAGCTCTAGGGCAATGTAGCACACCCAGAGCAGAAGTCCTACTTCAGCCAGATCAGGCCTGCAAAGAAACTGTGTTTCACAGGCCTTTGGAAGAGATGTTCCCGGTAGGCTGTAAGAGCACTGTGCAGAGCGAGTTGTTTCTTAGCTTCCCAAAGAGCTGGAAGCAAGATGCTGTGGGGCCCAACTCGCCCTTTGGAAAGAAGCCTGCACGTTGTGCCTTTCAGCTCTAGGGCAATGTAGCACACCCAGAGCAGAAGTCCTACTTCAGCCAGATCAGGCCTGCAAAGAAACTGCGTTTCACAGGCCTGTGGAAGAGATGTTCCCGGTAGGCTGTAGGAGCACTGTGCAGAGCGAGTTGTTTCTTAGCTTCCCAAAGAGCTGGAAGCAAGATGCTGTGGGGCCCAACTCGCCCTTTGGAAAGAAGTCTGCACGTTGTGCCTTTCAGCTCTAGGGCAATGTAGCACACCCAGAGCAGAAGTCCTACTTCAGCCAGATCAGGCCTGCAACGAAACTGCGTTTCACAGGTCTTTGGAAGAGATGTTCCCGGTAGGCTGTAAGAGCACTGTGCAGAGCGAGTTGTTTCTTAGCTTCCCAAAGAGCTGGAAGCAAGATGCTGTGGGGCCCAACTCGCCCTTTGGAAAGAAGCCTGCACGTTGTGCCTTTCAGCTCTAGGGCAAAGTAGCACACCCAGAGCAGAAGTCCTACTTCAGCCAGATCAGGCCTGCAAAGAAACTGCGTTTCACAGGCCTTTGGAAGAGATGTTCCCGGTAGGCTGTAAGAGCACTGTGCAGAGCGAGTTGTTTCTTAGCTTCCCAAAGAGCTGGAAGCAAGATGCTGTGGGGCCCAACTCGCCCTTTGGAAAGAAGTCTGCACGTTGTGCCTTTCAGCTCTAGGGCAATGTAGCACACCCAGAGCAGAAGTCCTACTTCAGCCAGATCAGGTCTGCAAAGAAACTGCGTTTCACAGGCCTTTGGAAGAGATGTTCCCGGTAGGCTGTAAGAGCACTGTGCAGAGCGAGTTGTTTCTTAGCTTCCCAAAGAGCTGAAAGCAAGATGCCGTGGGGCCCAACTCGCCCTTTGGAAAGAAGCCTGTACGTTGTGCCTTTCAGCTCTAGGGCAATGTAGCACACCCAGAGCAGAAGTCCTACTTCAGCCAGATCAGGCCTGCAAAGAAACTGCGTTTCACAGGCCTGTGGAAGAGATGTTCCCGGTAGGCTGTAGGAGCACTGTGCAGAGCGAGTTGTTTCTTAGCTTCCCAAAGAGCTGGAAGCAAGATGCTGTGGGGCCCAACTCGTCCTTTGGAAAGAAGCCTGCACGTTGTGCCTTTCAGCTCTAGGGCAGAGTAGAACACCCAGAGCAGAAGTCCTACTTCAGCCAGATCAGGCCTGCAAAGAAACTGCGTTTCACAGGCCTTTGGAAGAGATGTTCCCGGTAGGCTGTAAGAGCACTGTGCAGAGGGAGTTGTTTCTTAGCTTCCCAAAGAGCTGGAAGCAAGATGCTGTGGGGCCCAACTCGCCCTTTGGAAAGAAGCCTGCACGTTGTGCCTTTCAGCTCTAGGGCAGAGTAGCACACCCAGAGCAGAAGTCCTACTTCAGCCAGATCAGGCCTTCAAAGAAACTGCGCTTCACAGGCCTTTGGAAGAGATGTTCCCGGTAGGCTGTAAGAGCACTGTGCAGAGCGAGTTGTTTCTTAGCTTCCCAAAGAGCTGGAAGCAAGATGCTGTGGGGCCCAACTCGCTCTTTGGAAAGAAGCCTGCACGTTGTGCCTTTCAGCTCTAGGGCAAAGTAGCACACCCAGAGCAGAAGTCCTACTTCAGCCAGATCAGGCCTGCAAAGAAACTGCGTTTCACAGGCCTGTGGAAGAGATGTTCCCGGTAGGCTGTAAGAGCACTGTGCAGAGCGAGTTGTTTCTTAGCTTCCCAAAGATCTGGAAGCAAGATGCTGTGGGGCCCAACTCGCCCTTTGGAAAGAAGCCTGCACGTTGTGCCTTTCAGCTCTAGGGCAATGTAGCACACCCAGAGCAGAAGTCCTACTTCAGCCAGATCAGGCCTGCAAAGAAACTGCGTTTCACAGGCCTTTGGAAGAGATGTTCCCGGTAGGCTGTAAGAGCACTGTGCAGAGCGAGTTGTTTCTTAGCTTCCCAAAGAGCTGGAAGCAAGATGCTGTGGGGCCCAACTCGCCCTTTGGAAAGAAGCCTGCACGTTGTGCCTTTCAGCTCTAGGGCAAAGTAGCACACCCAGAGCAGAAGTCCTACTTCGGCCAGATCAGGCCTGCAAAGAAACTGCGTTTCACAGGCCTTTGGAAGAGATGTTCACGGTAGGCTGTAAGAGCACTGTGCAGAGCGAGTTGTTTCTTAGCTTCCCAAAGAGCTGGAAGCAAGATGCTGTGGGGCCCAACTCGCCCTTTGGAAAGAAGCCTGCACGTTGTGCCTTTCAGCTCTAGGGCAAAGTAGCACACCCAGAGCAGAAGTCCTACTTCAGCCAGATCAGGCCTGCAAAGCAACTGCGTTTCACAGGCCTTTGGAAGAGATGTTCCCGGTAGGCTGTAAGAGCACTGTGCAGAGCGAGTTGTTTCTTAGCTTCCCAAAGAGCTGGAAGCAAGATGCTGTGGGGCCCAACTCGCCCTTTGGAAAGAAGCCTGCATGTTGTGCCTTTCAGCTCTAGGGCAATGTAGCACACCCAGAGCAGAAGTCCTACTTCAGCCAGATCAGGTCTGCAAAGAAACTGCGTTTCACAGGCCTTTGGAAGAGATGTTCCCGGTAGGCTGTAAGAGCACTGTGCAGAGCGAGTTGTTTCTTAGCTTCCCAAAGAGCTGAAAGCAAGATGCTGTGGGGCCCAACTCGCCCTTTGGAAAGAAGCCTGCACGTTGTGCCTTTCAGCTCTAGGGCAATGTAGCACACCCAGAGCAGAAGTCCTACTTCAGCCAGATCAGGCCTGCAAAGAAACTGCGTTTCACAGGCCTGTGGAAGAGATGTTCCCGGTAGGCTGTAGGAGCACTGTGCAGAGCGAGTTGTTTCTTAGCTTCCCAAAGAGCTGGAAGCAAGATGCTGTGGGGCCCAACTCGTCCTTTGGAAAGAAGCCTGCACGTTGTGCCTTTCAGCTCTAGGGCAAAGTAGCACACCCAGAGCAGAAGTCCTACTTCAGCCAGATCAGGCCTGCAAAGAAACTGCGTTTCACAGGCCTTTGGAAGAGATGTTCCCGGTAGGCTGTAAGAGCACTGTGCAGAGCGAGTTGTTTCTTAGCTTCCCAAAGAGCTGGAAGCAAGATGCTGTGGGGCCCAACTCGCCCTTTGGAAAGAAGCCTGCACGTTGTGCCTTTCAGCTCTAGGGCAGAGTAGCACACCCAGAGCAGAAGTCCTACTTCAGCCAGATCAGGCCTGCAAAGAAACTGCGTTTCACAGGCCTTTGGAAGAGATGTTCCCGGTAGGCTGTAAGAGCACTGTGCAGAGCGAGTTGTTTCTTAGCTTCCCAAAGAGCTGGAAGCAAGATGCTGTGGGGCCCAACTCGCCCTTTGGAAAGAAGCCTGCACGTTGTGCCTTTCAGCTCTAGGGCAAAGTAGCACACCCAGAGCAGAAGTCCTACTTCAGCCAGATCAGGCCTGCAAAGAAACTGCGTTTCACAGGCCTTTGGAAGAGATGTTCCCGGTAGGCTGTAAGAGCACTGTGCAGAGCGAGTTGTTTCTTAGCTTCCCAAAGAGCTGGAAGCAAGATGCTGTGGGGCCCAACTCGCCCTTTGGAAAGAAGCCTGCACGTTGTGCCTTTCAGCTCTAGGGCAAAGTAGCACACCCAGAGCAGAGGTCCTACTTCAGCCAGATCAGGCCTGCAAAGAAACTGCGTTTCACAGGCCTTTGGAAGAGATGTTCCCGGTAGGCTGTAAGAGCACTGTGCAGAGCGAGTTGTTTCTTAGCTTCCCAAAGAGCTGGAAGCAAGATGCTGTGGGGCCCAACTCGCCCTTTGGAAAGAAGCCTGAACGTTGTGCCTTTCAGCTCTAGGGCAAAGTAGCACACCCAGAGCAGAAGTCCTACTTCAGCCAGATCAGGCCTGCAAAGAAACTGCGTTTCACAGGCCTTTGGAAGAGATGTTCCCGGTAGGCTGTAAGAGCACTGTGCAGAGCGAGTTGTTTCTTAGCTTCCCAAAGAGCTGGAAGCAAGATGCTGTGGGGCCCAACTCGCCCTTTGGAAAGAAGCCTGCACGTTGTGCCTTTCAGCTCTAGGGCAAAGTAGCACACCCAGAGCAGAAGTCCTACTTCAGCCAGATCAGGCCTGCAAAGAAACTGCGTTTCACAGGCCTTTGGAAGAGATGTTCCCAGTAGGCTGTAAGAGCACTGTGCAGAGCGAGTTGTTTCTTAGCTTCCCAAAGAGCTGGAAGCAAGATGCTGTGGGGCCCAACTCGCCCTTTGGAAAGAAGCCTGCACGTTGTGCCTTTCAGCTCTAGGGCAAAGTAGCACACCCAGAGCAGAAGTCCTACTTCAGCCAGATCAGGCCTGCAAAGAAACTGCGTTTCACAGGCCTGTGGAAGAGATGTTCCCGGTAGGCTGTAAGAGCACTGTGCAGAGCGAGTTGTTTCTTAGCTTCCCAAAGAGCTGGAAGCAAGATGCTGTGGGGCCCAACTCGCCCTTTGGAAAGAAGCCTGCACGTTGTGCCTTTCAGCTCTAGGGCAAAGTAGCACACCCAGAGCAGAAGTCCTACTTCAGCCAGATCAGGCCTGCAAAGAAACTGCGTTTCACAGGCCTTTGGAAGAGATGTTCCCGGTAGGCTGTAAGAGCACTGTGCAGAGCGAGTTGTTTCTTAGCTTCCCAAAGAGCTGGAAGCAAGATGCTGTGGGGCCCAACTCGCCCTTTGGAAAGAAGCCTGCACGTTGTGCCTTTCAGCTCTAGGGCAATGTAGCACACCCAGAGCAGAAGTCCTACTTCAGCCAGATCAGGCCTGCAAAGAAACTGCGTTTCACAGGCCTTTGGAAGAGATGTTCCCGGTAGGCTGTAAGAGCACTGTGCAGAGCGAGTTGTTTCTTAGCTTCCCAAAGAGCTGGAAGCAAGATGCTGTGGGGCCCAACTCGCCCTTTGGAAAGAAGCCTGCACGTTGTGCCTTTCAGCTCTAGGGCAAAGTAGCACACCCAGAGCAGAAGTCCTACTTCAGCCAGATCAGGCCTGCAAAGAAACTGCGTTTCACAGGCCTTTGGAAGAGATGTTCCCGGTAGGCTGTAAGAGCACTGTGCAGAGCGAGTTGTTTCTTAGCTTCCCAAAGAGCTGGAAGCAAGATGCTGTGGGGCCCAACTCGCCCTTTGGAAAGAAGCCTGCACGTTGTGCCTTTCAGCTCTAGGGCAAAGTAGCACACCCAGAGCAGAAGTCCTACTTCAGCCAGATCAGGCCTGCAAAGAAACTGCGTTTCACAGGCCTTTGGAAGAGATGTTCCCGGTAGGCTGTAAGAGCACTGTGCAGAGCGAGTTGTTTCTTAGCTTCCCAAAGAGCTGGAAGCAAGATGCTGTGGGGCCCAACTCGCCCTTTGGAAAGAAGCCTGCACGTTGTGCCTTTCAGCTCTAGGGCAAAGTAGCACACCCAGAGCAGAAGTCCTACTTCAGCCAGATCAGGCCTGCAAAGAAACTGCGTTTCACAGGCCTTTGGAAGAGATGTTCCCGGTAGGCTGTAAGAGCACTGTGCAGAGCGAGTTGTTTCTTAGCTTCCCAAAGAGCTGGAAGCAAGATGCTGTGGGGCCCAACTCGCCCTTTGGAAAGAAGCCTGCACGTTGTGCCTTTCAGCTCTAGGGCAAAGTAGCACACCCAGAGCAGAAGTCCTACTTCAGCCAGATCAGGCCTGCAAAGAAACTGCGTTTCACAGGCCTTTGGAAGAGATGTTCCCGGTAGGCTGTAAGAGCACTGTGCAGAGCGAGTTGTTTCTTAGCTTCCCAAAGAGCTGGAAGCAAGATGCTGTGGGGCCCAACTCGCCCTTTGGAAAGAAGCCTGCACGTTGTGCCTTTCAGCTCTAGGGCAAAGTAGCACACCCAGAGCAGAAGTCCTACTTCAGCCAGATCAGGCCTGCAAAGAAACTGCGTTTCACAGGCCTTTGGAAGAGATGTTCCCGGTAGGCTGTAAGAGCACTGTGCAGAGCGAGTTGTTTCTTAGCTTCCCAAAGAGCTGGAAGCAAGATGCTGTGGGGCCCAACTCGCCCTTTGGAAAGAAGCCTGCACGTTGTGCCTTTCAGCTCTAGGGCAAAGTAGCACACCCAGAGCAGAAGTCCTACTTCAGCCAGATCAGGCCTGCAAAGAAACTGCGTTTCACAGGCCTTTGGAAGAGATGTTCCCGGTAGGCTGTAAGAGCACTGTGCAGAGCGAGTTGTTTCTTAGCTTCCCAAAGAGCTGGAAGCAAGATGCTGTGGGGCCCAACTCGCCCTTTGGAAAGAAGCCTGCACGTTGTGCCTTTCAGCTCTAGGGCAAAGTAGCACACCCAGAGCAGAAGTCCTACTTCAGCCAGATCAGGCCTGCAAAGAAACTGCGTTTCACAGGCCTTTGGAAGAGATGTTCCCGGTAGGCTGTAAGAGCACTGTGCAGAGCGAGTTGTTTCTTAGCTTCCCAAAGAGCTGGAAGCAAGATGCTGTGGGGCCCAACTCGCCCTTTGGAAAGAAGCCTGCACGTTGTGCCTTTCAGCTCTAGGGCAAAGTAGCACACCCAGAGCAGAAGTCCTACTTCAGCCAGATCAGGCCTGCAAAGAAACTGCGTTTCACAGGCCTTTGGAAGAGATGTTCCCGGTAGGCTGTAAGAGCACTGTGCAGAGCGAGTTGTTTCTTAGCTTCCCAAAGAGCTGGAAGCAAGATGCTGTGGGGCCCAACTCGCCCTTTGGAAAGAAGCCTGCACGTTGTGCCTTTCAGCTCTAGGGCAAAGTAGCACACCCAGAGCAGAAGTCCTACTTCAGCCAGATCAGGCCTGCAAAGAAACTGCGTTTCACAGGCCTTTGGAAGAGATGTTCCCGGTAGGCTGTAAGAGCACTGTGCAGAGCGAGTTGTTTCTTAGCTTCCCAAAGAGCTGGAAGCAAGATGCTGTGGGGCCCAACTCGCCCTTTGGAAAGAAGCCTGCACGTTGTGCCTTTCAGCTCTAGGGCAAAGTAGCACACCCAGAGCAGAAGTCCTACTTCAGCCAGATCAGGCCTGCAAAGAAACTGCGTTTCACAGGCCTTTGGAAGAGATGTTCCCGGTAGGCTGTAAGAGCACTGTGCAGAGCGAGTTGTTTCTTAGCTTCCCAAAGAGCTGGAAGCAAGATGCTGTGGGGCCCAACTCGCCCTTTGGAAAGAAGCCTGCACGTTGTGCCTTTCAGCTCTAGGGCAAAGTAGCACACCCAGAGCAGAAGTCCTACTTCAGCCAGATCAGGCCTGCAAAGAAACTGCGTTTCACAGGCCTTTGGAAGAGATGTTCCCGGTAGGCTGTAAGAGCACTGTGCAGAGCGAGTTGTTTCTTAGCTTCCCAAAGAGCTGGAAGCAAGATGCTGTGGGGCCCAACTCGCCCTTTGGAAAGAAGCCTGCACGTTGTGCCTTTCAGCTCTAGGGCAAAGTAGCACACCCAGAGCAGAAGTCCTACTTCAGCCAGATCAGGCCTGCAAAGAAACTGCGTTTCACAGGCCTTTGGAAGAGATGTTCCCGGTAGGCTGTAAGAGCACTGTGCAGAGCGAGTTGTTTCTTAGCTTCCCAAAGAGCTGGAAGCAAGATGCTGTGGGGCCCAACTCGCCCTTTGGAAAGAAGCCTGCACGTTGTGCCTTTCAGCTCTAGGGCAAAGTAGCACACCCAGAGCAGAAGTCCTACTTCAGCCAGATCAGGCCTGCAAAGAAACTGCGTTTCACAGGCCTTTGGAAGAGATGTTCCCGGTAGGCTGTAAGAGCACTGTGCAGAGCGAGTTGTTTCTTAGCTTCCCAAAGAGCTGGAAGCAAGATGCTGTGGGGCCCAACTCGCCCTTTGGAAAGAAGCCTGCACGTTGTGCCTTTCAGCTCTAGGGCAAAGTAGCACACCCAGAGCAGAAGTCCTACTTCAGCCAGATCAGGCCTGCAAAGAAACTGCGTTTCACAGGCCTTTGGAAGAGATGTTCCCGGTAGGCTGTAAGAGCACTGTGCAGAGCGAGTTGTTTCTTAGCTTCCCAAAGAGCTGGAAGCAAGATGCTGTGGGGCCCAACTCGCCCTTTGGAAAGAAGCCTGCACGTTGTGCCTTTCAGCTCTAGGGCAAAGTAGCACACCCAGAGCAGAAGTCCTACTTCAGCCAGATCAGGCCTGCAAAGAAACTGCGTTTCACAGGCCTTTGGAAGAGATGTTCCCGGTAGGCTGTAAGAGCACTGTGCAGAGCGAGTTGTTTCTTAGCTTCCCAAAGAGCTGGAAGCAAGATGCTGTGGGGCCCAACTCGCCCTTTGGAAAGAAGCCTGCACGTTGTGCCTTTCAGCTCTAGGGCAAAGTAGCACACCCAGAGCAGAAGTCCTACTTCAGCCAGATCAGGCCTGCAAAGAAACTGCGTTTCACAGGCCTTTGGAAGAGATGTTCCCGGTAGGCTGTAAGAGCACTGTGCAGAGCGAGTTGTTTCTTAGCTTCCCAAAGAGCTGGAAGCAAGATGCTGTGGGGCCCAACTCGCCCTTTGGAAAGAAGCCTGCACGTTGTGCCTTTCAGCTCTAGGGCAAAGTAGCACACCCAGAGCAGAAGTCCTACTTCAGCCAGATCAGGCCTGCAAAGAAACTGCGTTTCACAGGCCTTTGGAAGAGATGTTCCCGGTAGGCTGTAAGAGCACTGTGCAGAGCGAGTTGTTTCTTAGCTTCCCAAAGAGCTGGAAGCAAGATGCTGTGGGGCCCAACTCGCCCTTTGGAAAGAAGCCTGCACGTTGTGCCTTTCAGCTCTAGGGCAAAGTAGCACACCCAGAGCAGAAGTCCTACTTCAGCCAGATCAGGCCTGCAAAGAAACTGCGTTTCACAGGCCTTTGGAAGAGATGTTCCCGGTAGGCTGTAAGAGCACTGTGCAGAGCGAGTTGTTTCTTAGCTTCCCAAAGAGCTGGAAGCAAGATGCTGTGGGGCCCAACTCGCCCTTTGGAAAGAAGCCTGCACGTTGTGCCTTTCAGCTCTAGGGCAAAGTAGCACACCCAGAGCAGAAGTCCTACTTCAGCCAGATCAGGCCTGCAAAGAAACTGCGTTTCACAGGCCTTTGGAAGAGATGTTCCCGGTAGGCTGTAAGAGCACTGTGCAGAGCGAGTTGTTTCTTAGCTTCCCAAAGAGCTGGAAGCAAGATGCTGTGGGGCCCAACTCGCCCTTTGGAAAGAAGCCTGCACGTTGTGCCTTTCAGCTCTAGGGCAAAGTAGCACACCCAGAGCAGAAGTCCTACTTCAGCCAGATCAGGCCTGCAAAGAAACTGCGTTTCACAGGCCTTTGGAAGAGATGTTCCCGGTAGGCTGTAAGAGCACTGTGCAGAGCGAGTTGTTTCTTAGCTTCCCAAAGAGCTGGAAGCAAGATGCTGTGGGGCCCAACTCGCCCTTTGGAAAGAAGCCTGCACGTTGTGCCTTTCAGCTCTAGGGCAAAGTAGCACACCCAGAGCAGAAGTCCTACTTCAGCCAGATCAGGCCTGCAAAGAAACTGCGTTTCACAGGCCTTTGGAAGAGATGTTCCCGGTAGGCTGTAAGAGCACTGTGCAGAGCGAGTTGTTTCTTAGCTTCCCAAAGAGCTGGAAGCAAGATGCTGTGGGGCCCAACTCGCCCTTTGGAAAGAAGCCTGCACGTTGTGCCTTTCAGCTCTAGGGCAAAGTAGCACACCCAGAGCAGAAGTCCTACTTCAGCCAGATCAGGCCTGCAAAGAAACTGCGTTTCACAGGCCTTTGGAAGAGATGTTCCCGGTAGGCTGTAAGAGCACTGTGCAGAGCGAGTTGTTTCTTAGCTTCCCAAAGAGCTGGAAGCAAGATGCTGTGGGGCCCAACTCGCCCTTTGGAAAGAAGCCTGCACGTTGTGCCTTTCAGCTCTAGGGCAAAGTAGCACACCCAGAGCAGAAGTCCTACTTCAGCCAGATCAGGCCTGCAAAGAAACTGCGTTTCACAGGCCTTTGGAAGAGATGTTCCCGGTAGGCTGTAAGAGCACTGTGCAGAGCGAGTTGTTTCTTAGCTTCCCAAAGAGCTGGAAGCAAGATGCTGTGGGGCCCAACTCGCCCTTTGGAAAGAAGCCTGCACGTTGTGCCTTTCAGCTCTAGGGCAAAGTAGCACACCCAGAGCAGAAGTCCTACTTCAGCCAGATCAGGCCTGCAAAGAAACTGCGTTTCACAGGCCTTTGGAAGAGATGTTCCCGGTAGGCTGTAAGAGCACTGTGCAGAGCGAGTTGTTTCTTAGCTTCCCAAAGAGCTGGAAGCAAGATGCTGTGGGGCCCAACTCGCCCTTTGGAAAGAAGCCTGCACGTTGTGCCTTTCAGCTCTAGGGCAAAGTAGCACACCCAGAGCAGAAGTCCTACTTCAGCCAGATCAGGCCTGCAAAGAAACTGCGTTTCACAGGCCTTTGGAAGAGATGTTCCCGGTAGGCTGTAAGAGCACTGTGCAGAGCGAGTTGTTTCTTAGCTTCCCAAAGAGCTGGAAGCAAGATGCTGTGGGGCCCAACTCGCCCTTTGGAAAGAAGCCTGCACGTTGTGCCTTTCAGCTCTAGGGCAAAGTAGCACACCCAGAGCAGAAGTCCTACTTCAGCCAGATCAGGCCTGCAAAGAAACTGCGTTTCACAGGCCTTTGGAAGAGATGTTCCCGGTAGGCTGTAAGAGCACTGTGCAGAGCGAGTTGTTTCTTAGCTTCCCAAAGAGCTGGAAGCAAGATGCTGTGGGGCCCAACTCGCCCTTTGGAAAGAAGCCTGCACGTTGTGCCTTTCAGCTCTAGGGCAAAGTAGCACACCCAGAGCAGAAGTCCTACTTCAGCCAGATCAGGCCTGCAAAGAAACTGCGTTTCACAGGCCTTTGGAAGAGATGTTCCCGGTAGGCTGTAAGAGCACTGTGCAGAGCGAGTTGTTTCTTAGCTTCCCAAAGAGCTGGAAGCAAGATGCTGTGGGGCCCAACTCGCCCTTTGGAAAGAAGCCTGCACGTTGTGCCTTTCAGCTCTAGGGCAATGTAGCACACCCAGAGCAGAAGTCCTACTTCAGCCAGATCAGGCCTGCAAAGAAACTGCGTTTCACAGGCCTGTGGAAGAGATGTTCCCGGTAGGCTGTAAGAGCACTGTGCAGAGCGAGTTGTTTCTTAGCTTCCCAAAGAGCTGGAAGCAAGATGCTGTGGGGCCCAACTCGCCCTTTGGAAAGAAGCCTGCACGTTGTGCCTTTCAGCTCTAGGGCAAAGTAGCACACCCAGAGCAGAAGTCCTACTTCAGCCAGATCAGGCCTGCAAAGAAACTGCGTTTCACAGGCCTTTGGAAGAGATGTTCCCGGTAGGCTGTAAGAGCACTGTGCAGAGCGAGTTGTTTCTTAGCTTCCCAAAGAGCTGGAAGCAAGATGCTGTGGGGCCCAACTCGCCCTTTGGAAAGAAGCCTGCACGTTGTGCCTTTCAGCTCTAGGGCAAAGTAGCACACCCAGAGCAGAAGTCCTACTTCAGCCAGATCAGGCCTGCAAAGAAACTGCGTTTCACAGGCCTTTGGAAGAGATGTTCCCGGTAGGCTGTAAGAGCACTGTGCAGAGCGAGTTGTTTCTTAGCTTCCCAAAGAGCTGGAAGCAAGATGCTGTGGGGCCCAACTCGCCCTTTGGAAAGAAGCCTGCACGTTGTGCCTTTCAGCTCTAGGGCAAAGTAGCACACCCAGAGCAGAAGTCCTACTTCAGCCAGATCAGGCCTGCAAAGAAACTGCGTTTCACAGGCCTTTGGAAGAGATGTTCCCGGTAGGCTGTAAGAGCACTGTGCAGAGCGAGTTGTTTCTTAGCTTCCCAAAGAGCTGGAAGCAAGATGCTGTGGGGCCCAACTCGCCCTTTGGAAAGAAGCCTGCACGTTGTGCCTTTCAGCTCTAGGGCAAAGTAGCACACCCAGAGCAGAAGTCCTACTTCAGCCAGATCAGGCCTGCAAAGAAACTGCGTTTCACAGGCCTTTGGAAGAGATGTTCCCGGTAGGCTGTAAGAGCACTGTGCAGAGCGAGTTGTTTCTTAGCTTCCCAAAGAGCTGGAAGCAAGATGCTGTGGGGCCCAACTCGCCCTTTGGAAAGAAGCCTGCACGTTGTGCCTTTCAGCTCTAGGGCAAAGTAGCACACCCAGAGCAGAAGTCCTACTTCAGCCAGATCAGGCCTGCAAAGAAACTGCGTTTCACAGGCCTTTGGAAGAGATGTTCCCGGTAGGCTGTAAGAGCACTGTGCAGAGCGAGTTGTTTCTTAGCTTCCCAAAGAGCTGGAAGCAAGATGCTGTGGGGCCCAACTCGCCCTTTGGAAAGAAGCCTGCACGTTGTGCCTTTCAGCTCTAGGGCAAAGTAGCACACCCAGAGCAGAAGTCCTACTTCAGCCAGATCAGGCCTGCAAAGAAACTGCGTTTCACAGGCCTTTGGAAGAGATGTTCCCGGTAGGCTGTAAGAGCACTGTGCAGAGCGAGTTGTTTCTTAGCTTCCCAAAGAGCTGGAAGCAAGATGCTGTGGGGCCCAACTCGCCCTTTGGAAAGAAGCCTGCACGTTGTGCCTTTCAGCTCTAGGGCAAAGTAGCACACCCAGAGCAGAAGTCCTACTTCAGCCAGATCAGGCCTGCAAAGAAACTGCGTTTCACAGGCCTTTGGAAGAGATGTTCCCGGTAGGCTGTAAGAGCACTGTGCAGAGCGAGTTGTTTCTTAGCTTCCCAAAGAGCTGGAAGCAAGATGCTGTGGGGCCCAACTCGCCCTTTGGAAAGAAGCCTGCACGTTGTGCCTTTCAGCTCTAGGGCAAAGTAGCACACCCAGAGCAGAAGTCCTACTTCAGCCAGATCAGGCCTGCAAAGAAACTGCGTTTCACAGGCCTTTGGAAGAGATGTTCCCGGTAGGCTGTAAGAGCACTGTGCAGAGCGAGTTGTTTCTTAGCTTCCCAAAGAGCTGGAAGCAAGATGCTGTGGGGCCCAACTCGCCCTTTGGAAAGAAGCCTGCACGTTGTGCCTTTCAGCTCTAGGGCAAAGTAGCACACCCAGAGCAGAAGTCCTACTTCAGCCAGATCAGGCCTGCAAAGAAACTGCGTTTCACAGGCCTTTGGAAGAGATGTTCCCGGTAGGCTGTAAGAGCACTGTGCAGAGCGAGTTGTTTCTTAGCTTCCCAAAGAGCTGGAAGCAAGATGCTGTGGGGCCCAACTCGCCCTTTGGAAAGAAGCCTGCACGTTGTGCCTTTCAGCTCTAGGGCAAAGTAGCACACCCAGAGCAGAAGTCCTACTTCAGCCAGATCAGGCCTGCAAAGAAACTGCGTTTCACAGGCCTTTGGAAGAGATGTTCCCGGTAGGCTGTAAGAGCACTGTGCAGAGCGAGTTGTTTCTTAGCTTCCCAAAGAGCTGGAAGCAAGATGCTGTGGGGCCCAACTCGCCCTTTGGAAAGAAGCCTGCACGTTGTGCCTTTCAGCTCTAGGGCAAAGTAGCACACCCAGAGCAGAAGTCCTACTTCAGCCAGATCAGGCCTGCAAAGAAACTGCGTTTCACAGGCCTTTGGAAGAGATGTTCCCGGTAGGCTGTAAGAGCACTGTGCAGAGCGAGTTGTTTCTTAGCTTCCCAAAGAGCTGGAAGCAAGATGCTGTGGGGCCCAACTCGCCCTTTGGAAAGAAGCCTGCACGTTGTGCCTTTCAGCTCTAGGGCAAAGTAGCACACCCAGAGCAGAAGTCCTACTTCAGCCAGATCAGGCCTGCAAAGAAACTGCGTTTCACAGGCCTTTGGAAGAGATGTTCCCGGTAGGCTGTAAGAGCACTGTGCAGAGCGAGTTGTTTCTTAGCTTCCCAAAGAGCTGGAAGCAAGATGCTGTGGGGCCCAACTCGCCCTTTGGAAAGAAGCCTGCACGTTGTGCCTTTCAGCTCTAGGGCAAAGTAGCACACCCAGAGCAGAAGTCCTACTTCAGCCAGATCAGGCCTGCAAAGAAACTGCGTTTCACAGGCCTTTGGAAGAGATGTTCCCGGTAGGCTGTAAGAGCACTGTGCAGAGCGAGTTGTTTCTTAGCTTCCCAAAGAGCTGGAAGCAAGATGCTGTGGGGCCCAACTCGCCCTTTGGAAAGAAGCCTGCACGTTGTGCCTTTCAGCTCTAGGGCAAAGTAGCACACCCAGAGCAGAAGTCCTACTTCAGCCAGATCAGGCCTGCAAAGAAACTGCGTTTCACAGGCCTTTGGAAGAGATGTTCCCGGTAGGCTGTAAGAGCACTGTGCAGAGCGAGTTGTTTCTTAGCTTCCCAAAGAGCTGGAAGCAAGATGCTGTGGGGCCCAACTCGCCCTTTGGAAAGAAGCCTGCACGTTGTGCCTTTCAGCTCTAGGGCAAAGTAGCACACCCAGAGCAGAAGTCCTACTTCAGCCAGATCAGGCCTGCAAAGAAACTGCGTTTCACAGGCCTTTGGAAGAGATGTTCCCGGTAGGCTGTAAGAGCACTGTGCAGAGCGAGTTGTTTCTTAGCTTCCCAAAGAGCTGGAAGCAAGATGCTGTGGGGCCCAACTCGCCCTTTGGAAAGAAGCCTGCACGTTGTGCCTTTCAGCTCTAGGGCAAAGTAGCACACCCAGAGCAGAAGTCCTACTTCAGCCAGATCAGGCCTGCAAAGAAACTGCGTTTCACAGGCCTTTGGAAGAGATGTTCCCGGTAGGCTGTAAGAGCACTGTGCAGAGCGAGTTGTTTCTTAGCTTCCCAAAGAGCTGGAAGCAAGATGCTGTGGGGCCCAACTCGCCCTTTGGAAAGAAGCCTGCACGTTGTGCCTTTCAGCTCTAGGGCAAAGTAGCACACCCAGAGCAGAAGTCCTACTTCAGCCAGATCAGGCCTGCAAAGAAACTGCGTTTCACAGGCCTTTGGAAGAGATGTTCCCGGTAGGCTGTAAGAGCACTGTGCAGAGCGAGTTGTTTCTTAGCTTCCCAAAGAGCTGGAAGCAAGATGCTGTGGGGCCCAACTCGCCCTTTGGAAAGAAGCCTGCACGTTGTGCCTTTCAGCTCTAGGGCAAAGTAGCACACCCAGAGCAGAAGTCCTACTTCAGCCAGATCAGGCCTGCAAAGAAACTGCGTTTCACAGGCCTTTGGAAGAGATGTTCCCGGTAGGCTGTAAGAGCACTGTGCAGAGCGAGTTGTTTCTTAGCTTCCCAAAGAGCTGGAAGCAAGATGCTGTGGGGCCCAACTCGCCCTTTGGAAAGAAGCCTGCACGTTGTGCCTTTCAGCTCTAGGGCAAAGTAGCACACCCAGAGCAGAAGTCCTACTTCAGCCAGATCAGGCCTGCAAAGAAACTGCGTTTCACAGGCCTTTGGAAGAGATGTTCCCGGTAGGCTGTAAGAGCACTGTGCAGAGCGAGTTGTTTCTTAGCTTCCCAAAGAGCTGGAAGCAAGATGCTGTGGGGCCCAACTCGCCCTTTGGAAAGAAGCCTGCACGTTGTGCCTTTCAGCTCTAGGGCAAAGTAGCACACCCAGAGCAGAAGTCCTACTTCAGCCAGATCAGGCCTGCAAAGAAACTGCGTTTCACAGGCCTTTGGAAGAGATGTTCCCGGTAGGCTGTAAGAGCACTGTGCAGAGCGAGTTGTTTCTTAGCTTCCCAAAGAGCTGGAAGCAAGATGCTGTGGGGCCCAACTCGCCCTTTGGAAAGAAGCCTGCACGTTGTGCCTTTCAGCTCTAGGGCAAAGTAGCACACCCAGAGCAGAAGTCCTACTTCAGCCAGATCAGGCCTGCAAAGAAACTGCGTTTCACAGGCCTTTGGAAGAGATGTTCCCGGTAGGCTGTAAGAGCACTGTGCAGAGCGAGTTGTTTCTTAGCTTCCCAAAGAGCTGGAAGCAAGATGCTGTGGGGCCCAACTCGCCCTTTGGAAAGAAGCCTGCACGTTGTGCCTTTCAGCTCTAGGGCAAAGTAGCACACCCAGAGCAGAAGTCCTACTTCAGCCAGATCAGGCCTGCAAAGAAACTGCGTTTCACAGGCCTTTGGAAGAGATGTTCCCGGTAGGCTGTAAGAGCACTGTGCAGAGCGAGTTGTTTCTTAGCTTCCCAAAGAGCTGGAAGCAAGATGCTGTGGGGCCCAACTCGCCCTTTGGAAAGAAGCCTGCACGTTGTGCCTTTCAGCTCTAGGGCAAAGTAGCACACCCAGAGCAGAAGTCCTACTTCAGCCAGATCAGGCCTGCAAAGAAACTGCGTTTCACAGGCCTTTGGAAGAGATGTTCCCGGTAGGCTGTAAGAGCACTGTGCAGAGCGAGTTGTTTCTTAGCTTCCCAAAGAGCTGGAAGCAAGATGCTGTGGGGCCCAACTCGCCCTTTGGAAAGAAGCCTGCACGTTGTGCCTTTCAGCTCTAGGGCAAAGTAGCACACCCAGAGCAGAAGTCCTACTTCAGCCAGATCAGGCCTGCAAAGAAACTGCGTTTCACAGGCCTTTGGAAGAGATGTTCCCGGTAGGCTGTAAGAGCACTGTGCAGAGCGAGTTGTTTCTTAGCTTCCCAAAGAGCTGGAAGCAAGATGCTGTGGGGCCCAACTCGCCCTTTGGAAAGAAGCCTGCACGTTGTGCCTTTCAGCTCTAGGGCAAAGTAGCACACCCAGAGCAGAAGTCCTACTTCAGCCAGATCAGGCCTGCAAAGAAACTGCGTTTCACAGGCCTTTGGAAGAGATGTTCCCGGTAGGCTGTAAGAGCACTGTGCAGAGCGAGTTGTTTCTTAGCTTCCCAAAGAGCTGGAAGCAAGATGCTGTGGGGCCCAACTCGCCCTTTGGAAAGAAGCCTGCACGTTGTGCCTTTCAGCTCTAGGGCAAAGTAGCACACCCAGAGCAGAAGTCCTACTTCAGCCAGATCAGGCCTGCAAAGAAACTGCGTTTCACAGGCCTTTGGAAGAGATGTTCCCGGTAGGCTGTAAGAGCACTGTGCAGAGCGAGTTGTTTCTTAGCTTCCCAAAGAGCTGGAAGCAAGATGCTGTGGGGCCCAACTCGCCCTTTGGAAAGAAGCCTGCACGTTGTGCCTTTCAGCTCTAGGGCAAAGTAGCACACCCAGAGCAGAAGTCCTACTTCAGCCAGATCAGGCCTGCAAAGAAACTGCGTTTCACAGGCCTTTGGAAGAGATGTTCCCGGTAGGCTGTAAGAGCACTGTGCAGAGCGAGTTGTTTCTTAGCTTCCCAAAGAGCTGGAAGCAAGATGCTGTGGGGCCCAACTCGCCCTTTGGAAAGAAGCCTGCACGTTGTGCCTTTCAGCTCTAGGGCAAAGTAGCACACCCAGAGCAGAAGTCCTACTTCAGCCAGATCAGGCCTGCAAAGAAACTGCGTTTCACAGGCCTTTGGAAGAGATGTTCCCGGTAGGCTGTAAGAGCACTGTGCAGAGCGAGTTGTTTCTTAGCTTCCCAAAGAGCTGGAAGCAAGATGCTGTGGGGCCCAACTCGCCCTTTGGAAAGAAGCCTGCACGTTGTGCCTTTCAGCTCTAGGGCAAAGTAGCACACCCAGAGCAGAAGTCCTACTTCAGCCAGATCAGGCCTGCAAAGAAACTGCGTTTCACAGGCCTTTGGAAGAGATGTTCCCGGTAGGCTGTAAGAGCACTGTGCAGAGCGAGTTGTTTCTTAGCTTCCCAAAGAGCTGGAAGCAAGATGCTGTGGGGCCCAACTCGCCCTTTGGAAAGAAGCCTGCACGTTGTGCCTTTCAGCTCTAGGGCAAAGTAGCACACCCAGAGCAGAAGTCCTACTTCAGCCAGATCAGGCCTGCAAAGAAACTGCGTTTCACAGGCCTTTGGAAGAGATGTTCCCGGTAGGCTGTAAGAGCACTGTGCAGAGCGAGTTGTTTCTTAGCTTCCCAAAGAGCTGGAAGCAAGATGCTGTGGGGCCCAACTCGCCCTTTGGAAAGAAGCCTGCACGTTGTGCCTTTCAGCTCTAGGGCAAAGTAGCACACCCAGAGCAGAAGTCCTACTTCAGCCAGATCAGGCCTGCAAAGAAACTGCGTTTCACAGGCCTTTGGAAGAGATGTTCCCGGTAGGCTGTAAGAGCACTGTGCAGAGCGAGTTGTTTCTTAGCTTCCCAAAGAGCTGGAAGCAAGATGCTGTGGGGCCCAACTCGCCCTTTGGAAAGAAGCCTGCACGTTGTGCCTTTCAGCTCTAGGGCAAAGTAGCACACCCAGAGCAGAAGTCCTACTTCAGCCAGATCAGGCCTGCAAAGAAACTGCGTTTCACAGGCCTTTGGAAGAGATGTTCCCGGTAGGCTGTAAGAGCACTGTGCAGAGCGAGTTGTTTCTTAGCTTCCCAAAGAGCTGGAAGCAAGATGCTGTGGGGCCCAACTCGCCCTTTGGAAAGAAGCCTGCACGTTGTGCCTTTCAGCTCTAGGGCAAAGTAGCACACCCAGAGCAGAAGTCCTACTTCAGCCAGATCAGGCCTGCAAAGAAACTGCGTTTCACAGGCCTTTGGAAGAGATGTTCCCGGTAGGCTGTAAGAGCACTGTGCAGAGCGAGTTGTTTCTTAGCTTCCCAAAGAGCTGGAAGCAAGATGCTGTGGGGCCCAACTCGCCCTTTGGAAAGAAGCCTGCACGTTGTGCCTTTCAGCTCTAGGGCAAAGTAGCACACCCAGAGCAGAAGTCCTACTTCAGCCAGATCAGGCCTGCAAAGAAACTGCGTTTCACAGGCCTTTGGAAGAGATGTTCCCGGTAGGCTGTAAGAGCACTGTGCAGAGCGAGTTGTTTCTTAGCTTCCCAAAGAGCTGGAAGCAAGATGCTGTGGGGCCCAACTCGCCCTTTGGAAAGAAGCCTGCACGTTGTGCCTTTCAGCTCTAGGGCAAAGTAGCACACCCAGAGCAGAAGTCCTACTTCAGCCAGATCAGGCCTGCAAAGAAACTGCGTTTCACAGGCCTTTGGAAGAGATGTTCCCGGTAGGCTGTAAGAGCACTGTGCAGAGCGAGTTGTTTCTTAGCTTCCCAAAGAGCTGGAAGCAAGATGCTGTGGGGCCCAACTCGCCCTTTGGAAAGAAGCCTGCACGTTGTGCCTTTCAGCTCTAGGGCAAAGTAGCACACCCAGAGCAGAAGTCCTACTTCAGCCAGATCAGGCCTGCAAAGAAACTGCGTTTCACAGGCCTTTGGAAGAGATGTTCCCGGTAGGCTGTAAGAGCACTGTGCAGAGCGAGTTGTTTCTTAGCTTCCCAAAGAGCTGGAAGCAAGATGCTGTGGGGCCCAACTCGCCCTTTGGAAAGAAGCCTGCACGTTGTGCCTTTCAGCTCTAGGGCAAAGTAGCACACCCAGAGCAGAAGTCCTACTTCAGCCAGATCAGGCCTGCAAAGAAACTGCGTTTCACAGGCCTTTGGAAGAGATGTTCCCGGTAGGCTGTAAGAGCACTGTGCAGAGCGAGTTGTTTCTTAGCTTCCCAAAGAGCTGGAAGCAAGATGCTGTGGGGCCCAACTCGCCCTTTGGAAAGAAGCCTGCACGTTGTGCCTTTCAGCTCTAGGGCAAAGTAGCACACCCAGAGCAGAAGTCCTACTTCAGCCAGATCAGGCCTGCAAAGAAACTGCGTTTCACAGGCCTTTGGAAGAGATGTTCCCGGTAGGCTGTAAGAGCACTGTGCAGAGCGAGTTGTTTCTTAGCTTCCCAAAGAGCTGGAAGCAAGATGCTGTGGGGCCCAACTCGCCCTTTGGAAAGAAGCCTGCACGTTGTGCCTTTCAGCTCTAGGGCAAAGTAGCACACCCAGAGCAGAAGTCCTACTTCAGCCAGATCAGGCCTGCAAAGAAACTGCGTTTCACAGGCCTTTGGAAGAGATGTTCCCGGTAGGCTGTAAGAGCACTGTGCAGAGCGAGTTGTTTCTTAGCTTCCCAAAGAGCTGGAAGCAAGATGCTGTGGGGCCCAACTCGCCCTTTGGAAAGAAGCCTGCACGTTGTGCCTTTCAGCTCTAGGGCAAAGTAGCACACCCAGAGCAGAAGTCCTACTTCAGCCAGATCAGGCCTGCAAAGAAACTGCGTTTCACAGGCCTTTGGAAGAGATGTTCCCGGTAGGCTGTAAGAGCACTGTGCAGAGCGAGTTGTTTCTTAGCTTCCCAAAGAGCTGGAAGCAAGATGCTGTGGGGCCCAACTCGCCCTTTGGAAAGAAGCCTGCACGTTGTGCCTTTCAGCTCTAGGGCAAAGTAGCACACCCAGAGCAGAAGTCCTACTTCAGCCAGATCAGGCCTGCAAAGAAACTGCGTTTCACAGGCCTTTGGAAGAGATGTTCCCGGTAGGCTGTAAGAGCACTGTGCAGAGCGAGTTGTTTCTTAGCTTCCCAAAGAGCTGGAAGCAAGATGCTGTGGGGCCCAACTCGCCCTTTGGAAAGAAGCCTGCACGTTGTGCCTTTCAGCTCTAGGGCAAAGTAGCACACCCAGAGCAGAAGTCCTACTTCAGCCAGATCAGGCCTGCAAAGAAACTGCGTTTCACAGGCCTTTGGAAGAGATGTTCCCGGTAGGCTGTAAGAGCACTGTGCAGAGCGAGTTGTTTCTTAGCTTCCCAAAGAGCTGGAAGCAAGATGCTGTGGGGCCCAACTCGCCCTTTGGAAAGAAGCCTGCACGTTGTGCCTTTCAGCTCTAGGGCAAAGTAGCACACCCAGAGCAGAAGTCCTACTTCAGCCAGATCAGGCCTGCAAAGAAACTGCGTTTCACAGGCCTTTGGAAGAGATGTTCCCGGTAGGCTGTAAGAGCACTGTGCAGAGCGAGTTGTTTCTTAGCTTCCCAAAGAGCTGGAAGCAAGATGCTGTGGGGCCCAACTCGCCCTTTGGAAAGAAGCCTGCACGTTGTGCCTTTCAGCTCTAGGGCAAAGTAGCACACCCAGAGCAGAAGTCCTACTTCAGCCAGATCAGGCCTGCAAAGAAACTGCGTTTCACAGGCCTTTGGAAGAGATGTTCCCGGTAGGCTGTAAGAGCACTGTGCAGAGCGAGTTGTTTCTTAGCTTCCCAAAGAGCTGGAAGCAAGATGCTGTGGGGCCCAACTCGCCCTTTGGAAAGAAGCCTGCACGTTGTGCCTTTCAGCTCTAGGGCAAAGTAGCACACCCAGAGCAGAAGTCCTACTTCAGCCAGATCAGGCCTGCAAAGAAACTGCGTTTCACAGGCCTTTGGAAGAGATGTTCCCGGTAGGCTGTAAGAGCACTGTGCAGAGCGAGTTGTTTCTTAGCTTCCCAAAGAGCTGGAAGCAAGATGCTGTGGGGCCCAACTCGCCCTTTGGAAAGAAGCCTGCACGTTGTGCCTTTCAGCTCTAGGGCAAAGTAGCACACCCAGAGCAGAAGTCCTACTTCAGCCAGATCAGGCCTGCAAAGAAACTGCGTTTCACAGGCCTTTGGAAGAGATGTTCCCGGTAGGCTGTAAGAGCACTGTGCAGAGCGAGTTGTTTCTTAGCTTCCCAAAGAGCTGGAAGCAAGATGCTGTGGGGCCCAACTCGCCCTTTGGAAAGAAGCCTGCACGTTGTGCCTTTCAGCTCTAGGGCAAAGTAGCACACCCAGAGCAGAAGTCCTACTTCAGCCAGATCAGGCCTGCAAAGAAACTGCGTTTCACAGGCCTTTGGAAGAGATGTTCCCGGTAGGCTGTAAGAGCACTGTGCAGAGCGAGTTGTTTCTTAGCTTCCCAAAGAGCTGGAAGCAAGATGCTGTGGGGCCCAACTCGCCCTTTGGAAAGAAGCCTGCACGTTGTGCCTTTCAGCTCTAGGGCAAAGTAGCACACCCAGAGCAGAAGTCCTACTTCAGCCAGATCAGGCCTGCAAAGAAACTGCGTTTCACAGGCCTTTGGAAGAGATGTTCCCGGTAGGCTGTAAGAGCACTGTGCAGAGCGAGTTGTTTCTTAGCTTCCCAAAGAGCTGGAAGCAAGATGCTGTGGGGCCCAACTCGCCCTTTGGAAAGAAGCCTGCACGTTGTGCCTTTCAGCTCTAGGGCAAAGTAGCACACCCAGAGCAGAAGTCCTACTTCAGCCAGATCAGGCCTGCAAAGAAACTGCGTTTCACAGGCCTTTGGAAGAGATGTTCCCGGTAGGCTGTAAGAGCACTGTGCAGAGCGAGTTGTTTCTTAGCTTCCCAAAGAGCTGGAAGCAAGATGCTGTGGGGCCCAACTCGCCCTTTGGAAAGAAGCCTGCACGTTGTGCCTTTCAGCTCTAGGGCAAAGTAGCACACCCAGAGCAGAAGTCCTACTTCAGCCAGATCAGGCCTGCAAAGAAACTGCGTTTCACAGGCCTTTGGAAGAGATGTTCCCGGTAGGCTGTAAGAGCACTGTGCAGAGCGAGTTGTTTCTTAGCTTCCCAAAGAGCTGGAAGCAAGATGCTGTGGGGCCCAACTCGCCCTTTGGAAAGAAGCCTGCACGTTGTGCCTTTCAGCTCTAGGGCAAAGTAGCACACCCAGAGCAGAAGTCCTACTTCAGCCAGATCAGGCCTGCAAAGAAACTGCGTTTCACAGGCCTTTGGAAGAGATGTTCCCGGTAGGCTGTAAGAGCACTGTGCAGAGCGAGTTGTTTCTTAGCTTCCCAAAGAGCTGGAAGCAAGATGCTGTGGGGCCCAACTCGCCCTTTGGAAAGAAGCCTGCACGTTGTGCCTTTCAGCTCTAGGGCAAAGTAGCACACCCAGAGCAGAAGTCCTACTTCAGCCAGATCAGGCCTGCAAAGAAACTGCGTTTCACAGGCCTTTGGAAGAGATGTTCCCGGTAGGCTGTAAGAGCACTGTGCAGAGCGAGTTGTTTCTTAGCTTCCCAAAGAGCTGGAAGCAAGATGCTGTGGGGCCCAACTCGCCCTTTGGAAAGAAGCCTGCACGTTGTGCCTTTCAGCTCTAGGGCAAAGTAGCACACCCAGAGCAGAAGTCCTACTTCAGCCAGATCAGGCCTGCAAAGAAACTGCGTTTCACAGGCCTTTGGAAGAGATGTTCCCGGTAGGCTGTAAGAGCACTGTGCAGAGCGAGTTGTTTCTTAGCTTCCCAAAGAGCTGGAAGCAAGATGCTGTGGGGCCCAACTCGCCCTTTGGAAAGAAGCCTGCACGTTGTGCCTTTCAGCTCTAGGGCAAAGTAGCACACCCAGAGCAGAAGTCCTACTTCAGCCAGATCAGGCCTGCAAAGAAACTGCGTTTCACAGGCCTTTGGAAGAGATGTTCCCGGTAGGCTGTAAGAGCACTGTGCAGAGCGAGTTGTTTCTTAGCTTCCCAAAGAGCTGGAAGCAAGATGCTGTGGGGCCCAACTCGCCCTTTGGAAAGAAGCCTGCACGTTGTGCCTTTCAGCTCTAGGGCAAAGTAGCACACCCAGAGCAGAAGTCCTACTTCAGCCAGATCAGGCCTGCAAAGAAACTGCGTTTCACAGGCCTTTGGAAGAGATGTTCCCGGTAGGCTGTAAGAGCACTGTGCAGAGCGAGTTGTTTCTTAGCTTCCCAAAGAGCTGGAAGCAAGATGCTGTGGGGCCCAACTCGCCCTTTGGAAAGAAGCCTGCACGTTGTGCCTTTCAGCTCTAGGGCAAAGTAGCACACCCAGAGCAGAAGTCCTACTTCAGCCAGATCAGGCCTGCAAAGAAACTGCGTTTCACAGGCCTTTGGAAGAGATGTTCCCGGTAGGCTGTAAGAGCACTGTGCAGAGCGAGTTGTTTCTTAGCTTCCCAAAGAGCTGGAAGCAAGATGCTGTGGGGCCCAACTCGCCCTTTGGAAAGAAGCCTGCACGTTGTGCCTTTCAGCTCTAGGGCAAAGTAGCACACCCAGAGCAGAAGTCCTACTTCAGCCAGATCAGGCCTGCAAAGAAACTGCGTTTCACAGGCCTTTGGAAGAGATGTTCCCGGTAGGCTGTAAGAGCACTGTGCAGAGCGAGTTGTTTCTTAGCTTCCCAAAGAGCTGGAAGCAAGATGCTGTGGGGCCCAACTCGCCCTTTGGAAAGAAGCCTGCACGTTGTGCCTTTCAGCTCTAGGGCAAAGTAGCACACCCAGAGCAGAAGTCCTACTTCAGCCAGATCAGGCCTGCAAAGAAACTGCGTTTCACAGGCCTTTGGAAGAGATGTTCCCGGTAGGCTGTAAGAGCACTGTGCAGAGCGAGTTGTTTCTTAGCTTCCCAAAGAGCTGGAAGCAAGATGCTGTGGGGCCCAACTCGCCCTTTGGAAAGAAGCCTGCACGTTGTGCCTTTCAGCTCTAGGGCAAAGTAGCACACCCAGAGCAGAAGTCCTACTTCAGCCAGATCAGGCCTGCAAAGAAACTGCGTTTCACAGGCCTTTGGAAGAGATGTTCCCGGTAGGCTGTAAGAGCACTGTGCAGAGCGAGTTGTTTCTTAGCTTCCCAAAGAGCTGGAAGCAAGATGCTGTGGGGCCCAACTCGCCCTTTGGAAAGAAGCCTGCACGTTGTGCCTTTCAGCTCTAGGGCAAAGTAGCACACCCAGAGCAGAAGTCCTACTTCAGCCAGATCAGGCCTGCAAAGAAACTGCGTTTCACAGGCCTTTGGAAGAGATGTTCCCGGTAGGCTGTAAGAGCACTGTGCAGAGCGAGTTGTTTCTTAGCTTCCCAAAGAGCTGGAAGCAAGATGCTGTGGGGCCCAACTCGCCCTTTGGAAAGAAGCCTGCACGTTGTGCCTTTCAGCTCTAGGGCAAAGTAGCACACCCAGAGCAGAAGTCCTACTTCAGCCAGATCAGGCCTGCAAAGAAACTGCGTTTCACAGGCCTTTGGAAGAGATGTTCCCGGTAGGCTGTAAGAGCACTGTGCAGAGCGAGTTGTTTCTTAGCTTCCCAAAGAGCTGGAAGCAAGATGCTGTGGGGCCCAACTCGCCCTTTGGAAAGAAGCCTGCACGTTGTGCCTTTCAGCTCTAGGGCAAAGTAGCACACCCAGAGCAGAAGTCCTACTTCAGCCAGATCAGGCCTGCAAAGAAACTGCGTTTCACAGGCCTTTGGAAGAGATGTTCCCGGTAGGCTGTAAGAGCACTGTGCAGAGCGAGTTGTTTCTTAGCTTCCCAAAGAGCTGGAAGCAAGATGCTGTGGGGCCCAACTCGCCCTTTGGAAAGAAGCCTGCACGTTGTGCCTTTCAGCTCTAGGGCAAAGTAGCACACCCAGAGCAGAAGTCCTACTTCAGCCAGATCAGGCCTGCAAAGAAACTGCGTTTCACAGGCCTTTGGAAGAGATGTTCCCGGTAGGCTGTAAGAGCACTGTGCAGAGCGAGTTGTTTCTTAGCTTCCCAAAGAGCTGGAAGCAAGATGCTGTGGGGCCCAACTCGCCCTTTGGAAAGAAGCCTGCACGTTGTGCCTTTCAGCTCTAGGGCAAAGTAGCACACCCAGAGCAGAAGTCCTACTTCAGCCAGATCAGGCCTGCAAAGAAACTGCGTTTCACAGGCCTTTGGAAGAGATGTTCCCGGTAGGCTGTAAGAGCACTGTGCAGAGCGAGTTGTTTCTTAGCTTCCCAAAGAGCTGGAAGCAAGATGCTGTGGGGCCCAACTCGCCCTTTGGAAAGAAGCCTGCACGTTGTGCCTTTCAGCTCTAGGGCAAAGTAGCACACCCAGAGCAGAAGTCCTACTTCAGCCAGATCAGGCCTGCAAAGAAACTGCGTTTCACAGGCCTTTGGAAGAGATGTTCCCGGTAGGCTGTAAGAGCACTGTGCAGAGCGAGTTGTTTCTTAGCTTCCCAAAGAGCTGGAAGCAAGATGCTGTGGGGCCCAACTCGCCCTTTGGAAAGAAGCCTGCACGTTGTGCCTTTCAGCTCTAGGGCAAAGTAGCACACCCAGAGCAGAAGTCCTACTTCAGCCAGATCAGGCCTGCAAAGAAACTGCGTTTCACAGGCCTTTGGAAGAGATGTTCCCGGTAGGCTGTAAGAGCACTGTGCAGAGCGAGTTGTTTCTTAGCTTCCCAAAGAGCTGGAAGCAAGATGCTGTGGGGCCCAACTCGCCCTTTGGAAAGAAGCCTGCACGTTGTGCCTTTCAGCTCTAGGGCAAAGTAGCACACCCAGAGCAGAAGTCCTACTTCAGCCAGATCAGGCCTGCAAAGAAACTGCGTTTCACAGGCCTTTGGAAGAGATGTTCCCGGTAGGCTGTAAGAGCACTGTGCAGAGCGAGTTGTTTCTTAGCTTCCCAAAGAGCTGGAAGCAAGATGCTGTGGGGCCCAACTCGCCCTTTGGAAAGAAGCCTGCACGTTGTGCCTTTCAGCTCTAGGGCAAAGTAGCACACCCAGAGCAGAAGTCCTACTTCAGCCAGATCAGGCCTGCAAAGAAACTGCGTTTCACAGGCCTTTGGAAGAGATGTTCCCGGTAGGCTGTAAGAGCACTGTGCAGAGCGAGTTGTTTCTTAGCTTCCCAAAGAGCTGGAAGCAAGATGCTGTGGGGCCCAACTCGCCCTTTGGAAAGAAGCCTGCACGTTGTGCCTTTCAGCTCTAGGGCAAAGTAGCACACCCAGAGCAGAAGTCCTACTTCAGCCAGATCAGGCCTGCAAAGAAACTGCGTTTCACAGGCCTTTGGAAGAGATGTTCCCGGTAGGCTGTAAGAGCACTGTGCAGAGCGAGTTGTTTCTTAGCTTCCCAAAGAGCTGGAAGCAAGATGCTGTGGGGCCCAACTCGCCCTTTGGAAAGAAGCCTGCACGTTGTGCCTTTCAGCTCTAGGGCAAAGTAGCACACCCAGAGCAGAAGTCCTACTTCAGCCAGATCAGGCCTGCAAAGAAACTGCGTTTCACAGGCCTTTGGAAGAGATGTTCCCGGTAGGCTGTAAGAGCACTGTGCAGAGCGAGTTGTTTCTTAGCTTCCCAAAGAGCTGGAAGCAAGATGCTGTGGGGCCCAACTCGCCCTTTGGAAAGAAGCCTGCACGTTGTGCCTTTCAGCTCTAGGGCAAAGTAGCACACCCAGAGCAGAAGTCCTACTTCAGCCAGATCAGGCCTGCAAAGAAACTGCGTTTCACAGGCCTTTGGAAGAGATGTTCCCGGTAGGCTGTAAGAGCACTGTGCAGAGCGAGTTGTTTCTTAGCTTCCCAAAGAGCTGGAAGCAAGATGCTGTGGGGCCCAACTCGCCCTTTGGAAAGAAGCCTGCACGTTGTGCCTTTCAGCTCTAGGGCAAAGTAGCACACCCAGAGCAGAAGTCCTACTTCAGCCAGATCAGGCCTGCAAAGAAACTGCGTTTCACAGGCCTTTGGAAGAGATGTTCCCGGTAGGCTGTAAGAGCACTGTGCAGAGCGAGTTGTTTCTTAGCTTCCCAAAGAGCTGGAAGCAAGATGCTGTGGGGCCCAACTCGCCCTTTGGAAAGAAGCCTGCACGTTGTGCCTTTCAGCTCTAGGGCAAAGTAGCACACCCAGAGCAGAAGTCCTACTTCAGCCAGATCAGGCCTGCAAAGAAACTGCGTTTCACAGGCCTTTGGAAGAGATGTTCCCGGTAGGCTGTAAGAGCACTGTGCAGAGCGAGTTGTTTCTTAGCTTCCCAAAGAGCTGGAAGCAAGATGCTGTGGGGCCCAACTCGCCCTTTGGAAAGAAGCCTGCACGTTGTGCCTTTCAGCTCTAGGGCAAAGTAGCACACCCAGAGCAGAAGTCCTACTTCAGCCAGATCAGGCCTGCAAAGAAACTGCGTTTCACAGGCCTTTGGAAGAGATGTTCCCGGTAGGCTGTAAGAGCACTGTGCAGAGCGAGTTGTTTCTTAGCTTCCCAAAGAGCTGGAAGCAAGATGCTGTGGGGCCCAACTCGCCCTTTGGAAAGAAGCCTGCACGTTGTGCCTTTCAGCTCTAGGGCAAAGTAGCACACCCAGAGCAGAAGTCCTACTTCAGCCAGATCAGGCCTGCAAAGAAACTGCGTTTCACAGGCCTTTGGAAGAGATGTTCCCGGTAGGCTGTAAGAGCACTGTGCAGAGCGAGTTGTTTCTTAGCTTCCCAAAGAGCTGGAAGCAAGATGCTGTGGGGCCCAACTCGCCCTTTGGAAAGAAGCCTGCACGTTGTGCCTTTCAGCTCTAGGGCAAAGTAGCACACCCAGAGCAGAAGTCCTACTTCAGCCAGATCAGGCCTGCAAAGAAACTGCGTTTCACAGGCCTTTGGAAGAGATGTTCCCGGTAGGCTGTAAGAGCACTGTGCAGAGCGAGTTGTTTCTTAGCTTCCCAAAGAGCTGGAAGCAAGATGCTGTGGGGCCCAACTCGCCCTTTGGAAAGAAGCCTGCACGTTGTGCCTTTCAGCTCTAGGGCAAAGTAGCACACCCAGAGCAGAAGTCCTACTTCAGCCAGATCAGGCCTGCAAAGAAACTGCGTTTCACAGGCCTTTGGAAGAGATGTTCCCGGTAGGCTGTAAGAGCACTGTGCAGAGCGAGTTGTTTCTTAGCTTCCCAAAGAGCTGGAAGCAAGATGCTGTGGGGCCCAACTCGCCCTTTGGAAAGAAGCCTGCACGTTGTGCCTTTCAGCTCTAGGGCAAAGTAGCACACCCAGAGCAGAAGTCCTACTTCAGCCAGATCAGGCCTGCAAAGAAACTGCGTTTCACAGGCCTTTGGAAGAGATGTTCCCGGTAGGCTGTAAGAGCACTGTGCAGAGCGAGTTGTTTCTTAGCTTCCCAAAGAGCTGGAAGCAAGATGCTGTGGGGCCCAACTCGCCCTTTGGAAAGAAGCCTGCACGTTGTGCCTTTCAGCTCTAGGGCAAAGTAGCACACCCAGAGCAGAAGTCCTACTTCAGCCAGATCAGGCCTGCAAAGAAACTGCGTTTCACAGGCCTTTGGAAGAGATGTTCCCGGTAGGCTGTAAGAGCACTGTGCAGAGCGAGTTGTTTCTTAGCTTCCCAAAGAGCTGGAAGCAAGATGCTGTGGGGCCCAACTCGCCCTTTGGAAAGAAGCCTGCACGTTGTGCCTTTCAGCTCTAGGGCAAAGTAGCACACCCAGAGCAGAAGTCCTACTTCAGCCAGATCAGGCCTGCAAAGAAACTGCGTTTCACAGGCCTTTGGAAGAGATGTTCCCGGTAGGCTGTAAGAGCACTGTGCAGAGCGAGTTGTTTCTTAGCTTCCCAAAGAGCTGGAAGCAAGATGCTGTGGGGCCCAACTCGCCCTTTGGAAAGAAGCCTGCACGTTGTGCCTTTCAGCTCTAGGGCAAAGTAGCACACCCAGAGCAGAAGTCCTACTTCAGCCAGATCAGGCCTGCAAAGAAACTGCGTTTCACAGGCCTTTGGAAGAGATGTTCCCGGTAGGCTGTAAGAGCACTGTGCAGAGCGAGTTGTTTCTTAGCTTCCCAAAGAGCTGGAAGCAAGATGCTGTGGGGCCCAACTCGCCCTTTGGAAAGAAGCCTGCACGTTGTGCCTTTCAGCTCTAGGGCAAAGTAGCACACCCAGAGCAGAAGTCCTACTTCAGCCAGATCAGGCCTGCAAAGAAACTGCGTTTCACAGGCCTTTGGAAGAGATGTTCCCGGTAGGCTGTAAGAGCACTGTGCAGAGCGAGTTGTTTCTTAGCTTCCCAAAGAGCTGGAAGCAAGATGCTGTGGGGCCCAACTCGCCCTTTGGAAAGAAGCCTGCACGTTGTGCCTTTCAGCTCTAGGGCAAAGTAGCACACCCAGAGCAGAAGTCCTACTTCAGCCAGATCAGGCCTGCAAAGAAACTGCGTTTCACAGGCCTTTGGAAGAGATGTTCCCGGTAGGCTGTAAGAGCACTGTGCAGAGCGAGTTGTTTCTTAGCTTCCCAAAGAGCTGGAAGCAAGATGCTGTGGGGCCCAACTCGCCCTTTGGAAAGAAGCCTGCACGTTGTGCCTTTCAGCTCTAGGGCAAAGTAGCACACCCAGAGCAGAAGTCCTACTTCAGCCAGATCAGGCCTGCAAAGAAACTGCGTTTCACAGGCCTTTGGAAGAGATGTTCCCGGTAGGCTGTAAGAGCACTGTGCAGAGCGAGTTGTTTCTTAGCTTCCCAAAGAGCTGGAAGCAAGATGCTGTGGGGCCCAACTCGCCCTTTGGAAAGAAGCCTGCACGTTGTGCCTTTCAGCTCTAGGGCAAAGTAGCACACCCAGAGCAGAAGTCCTACTTCAGCCAGATCAGGCCTGCAAAGAAACTGCGTTTCACAGGCCTTTGGAAGAGATGTTCCCGGTAGGCTGTAAGAGCACTGTGCAGAGCGAGTTGTTTCTTAGCTTCCCAAAGAGCTGGAAGCAAGATGCTGTGGGGCCCAACTCGCCCTTTGGAAAGAAGCCTGCACGTTGTGCCTTTCAGCTCTAGGGCAAAGTAGCACACCCAGAGCAGAAGTCCTACTTCAGCCAGATCAGGCCTGCAAAGAAACTGCGTTTCACAGGCCTTTGGAAGAGATGTTCCCGGTAGGCTGTAAGAGCACTGTGCAGAGCGAGTTGTTTCTTAGCTTCCCAAAGAGCTGGAAGCAAGATGCTGTGGGGCCCAACTCGCCCTTTGGAAAGAAGCCTGCACGTTGTGCCTTTCAGCTCTAGGGCAAAGTAGCACACCCAGAGCAGAAGTCCTACTTCAGCCAGATCAGGCCTGCAAAGAAACTGCGTTTCACAGGCCTTTGGAAGAGATGTTCCCGGTAGGCTGTAAGAGCACTGTGCAGAGCGAGTTGTTTCTTAGCTTCCCAAAGAGCTGGAAGCAAGATGCTGTGGGGCCCAACTCGCCCTTTGGAAAGAAGCCTGCACGTTGTGCCTTTCAGCTCTAGGGCAAAGTAGCACACCCAGAGCAGAAGTCCTACTTCAGCCAGATCAGGCCTGCAAAGAAACTGCGTTTCACAGGCCTTTGGAAGAGATGTTCCCGGTAGGCTGTAAGAGCACTGTGCAGAGCGAGTTGTTTCTTAGCTTCCCAAAGAGCTGGAAGCAAGATGCTGTGGGGCCCAACTCGCCCTTTGGAAAGAAGCCTGCACGTTGTGCCTTTCAGCTCTAGGGCAAAGTAGCACACCCAGAGCAGAAGTCCTACTTCAGCCAGATCAGGCCTGCAAAGAAACTGCGTTTCACAGGCCTTTGGAAGAGATGTTCCCGGTAGGCTGTAAGAGCACTGTGCAGAGCGAGTTGTTTCTTAGCTTCCCAAAGAGCTGGAAGCAAGATGCTGTGGGGCCCAACTCGCCCTTTGGAAAGAAGCCTGCACGTTGTGCCTTTCAGCTCTAGGGCAAAGTAGCACACCCAGAGCAGAAGTCCTACTTCAGCCAGATCAGGCCTGCAAAGAAACTGCGTTTCACAGGCCTTTGGAAGAGATGTTCCCGGTAGGCTGTAAGAGCACTGTGCAGAGCGAGTTGTTTCTTAGCTTCCCAAAGAGCTGGAAGCAAGATGCTGTGGGGCCCAACTCGCCCTTTGGAAAGAAGCCTGCACGTTGTGCCTTTCAGCTCTAGGGCAAAGTAGCACACCCAGAGCAGAAGTCCTACTTCAGCCAGATCAGGCCTGCAAAGAAACTGCGTTTCACAGGCCTTTGGAAGAGATGTTCCCGGTAGGCTGTAAGAGCACTGTGCAGAGCGAGTTGTTTCTTAGCTTCCCAAAGAGCTGGAAGCAAGATGCTGTGGGGCCCAACTCGCCCTTTGGAAAGAAGCCTGCACGTTGTGCCTTTCAGCTCTAGGGCAAAGTAGCACACCCAGAGCAGAAGTCCTACTTCAGCCAGATCAGGCCTGCAAAGAAACTGCGTTTCACAGGCCTTTGGAAGAGATGTTCCCGGTAGGCTGTAAGAGCACTGTGCAGAGCGAGTTGTTTCTTAGCTTCCCAAAGAGCTGGAAGCAAGATGCTGTGGGGCCCAACTCGCCCTTTGGAAAGAAGCCTGCACGTTGTGCCTTTCAGCTCTAGGGCAAAGTAGCACACCCAGAGCAGAAGTCCTACTTCAGCCAGATCAGGCCTGCAAAGAAACTGCGTTTCACAGGCCTTTGGAAGAGATGTTCCCGGTAGGCTGTAAGAGCACTGTGCAGAGCGAGTTGTTTCTTAGCTTCCCAAAGAGCTGGAAGCAAGATGCTGTGGGGCCCAACTCGCCCTTTGGAAAGAAGCCTGCACGTTGTGCCTTTCAGCTCTAGGGCAAAGTAGCACACCCAGAGCAGAAGTCCTACTTCAGCCAGATCAGGCCTGCAAAGAAACTGCGTTTCACAGGCCTTTGGAAGAGATGTTCCCGGTAGGCTGTAAGAGCACTGTGCAGAGCGAGTTGTTTCTTAGCTTCCCAAAGAGCTGGAAGCAAGATGCTGTGGGGCCCAACTCGCCCTTTGGAAAGAAGCCTGCACGTTGTGCCTTTCAGCTCTAGGGCAAAGTAGCACACCCAGAGCAGAAGTCCTACTTCAGCCAGATCAGGCCTGCAAAGAAACTGCGTTTCACAGGCCTTTGGAAGAGATGTTCCCGGTAGGCTGTAAGAGCACTGTGCAGAGCGAGTTGTTTCTTAGCTTCCCAAAGAGCTGGAAGCAAGATGCTGTGGGGCCCAACTCGCCCTTTGGAAAGAAGCCTGCACGTTGTGCCTTTCAGCTCTAGGGCAAAGTAGCACACCCAGAGCAGAAGTCCTACTTCAGCCAGATCAGGCCTGCAAAGAAACTGCGTTTCACAGGCCTTTGGAAGAGATGTTCCCGGTAGGCTGTAAGAGCACTGTGCAGAGCGAGTTGTTTCTTAGCTTCCCAAAGAGCTGGAAGCAAGATGCTGTGGGGCCCAACTCGCCCTTTGGAAAGAAGCCTGCACGTTGTGCCTTTCAGCTCTAGGGCAAAGTAGCACACCCAGAGCAGAAGTCCTACTTCAGCCAGATCAGGCCTGCAAAGAAACTGCGTTTCACAGGCCTTTGGAAGAGATGTTCCCGGTAGGCTGTAAGAGCACTGTGCAGAGCGAGTTGTTTCTTAGCTTCCCAAAGAGCTGGAAGCAAGATGCTGTGGGGCCCAACTCGCCCTTTGGAAAGAAGCCTGCACGTTGTGCCTTTCAGCTCTAGGGCAAAGTAGCACACCCAGAGCAGAAGTCCTACTTCAGCCAGATCAGGCCTGCAAAGAAACTGCGTTTCACAGGCCTTTGGAAGAGATGTTCCCGGTAGGCTGTAAGAGCACTGTGCAGAGCGAGTTGTTTCTTAGCTTCCCAAAGAGCTGGAAGCAAGATGCTGTGGGGCCCAACTCGCCCTTTGGAAAGAAGCCTGCACGTTGTGCCTTTCAGCTCTAGGGCAAAGTAGCACACCCAGAGCAGAAGTCCTACTTCAGCCAGATCAGGCCTGCAAAGAAACTGCGTTTCACAGGCCTTTGGAAGAGATGTTCCCGGTAGGCTGTAAGAGCACTGTGCAGAGCGAGTTGTTTCTTAGCTTCCCAAAGAGCTGGAAGCAAGATGCTGTGGGGCCCAACTCGCCCTTTGGAAAGAAGCCTGCACGTTGTGCCTTTCAGCTCTAGGGCAAAGTAGCACACCCAGAGCAGAAGTCCTACTTCAGCCAGATCAGGCCTGCAAAGAAACTGCGTTTCACAGGCCTTTGGAAGAGATGTTCCCGGTAGGCTGTAAGAGCACTGTGCAGAGCGAGTTGTTTCTTAGCTTCCCAAAGAGCTGGAAGCAAGATGCTGTGGGGCCCAACTCGCCCTTTGGAAAGAAGCCTGCACGTTGTGCCTTTCAGCTCTAGGGCAAAGTAGCACACCCAGAGCAGAAGTCCTACTTCAGCCAGATCAGGCCTGCAAAGAAACTGCGTTTCACAGGCCTTTGGAAGAGATGTTCCCAGTAGGCTGTAAGAGCACTGTGCAGAGCGAGTTGTTTCTTAGCTTCCCAAAGAGCTGGAAGCAAGATGCTGTGGGGCCCAACTCGCCCTTTGGAAAGAAGCCTGCACGTTGTGCCTTTCAGCTCTAGGGCAAAGTAGCACACCCAGAGCAGAAGTCCTACTTCAGCCAGATCAGGCCTGCAAAGAAACTGCGTTTCACAGGCCTTTGGAAGAGATGTTCCCGGTAGGCTGTAAGAGCACTGTGCAGAGCGAGTTGTTTCTTAGCTTCCCAAAGAGCTGGAAGCAAGATGCTGTGGGGCCCAACTCGCCCTTTGGAAAGAAGCCTGCACGTTGTGCCTTTCAGCTCTAGGGCAAAGTAGCACACCCAGAGCAGAAGTCCTACTTCAGCCAGATCAGGCCTGCAAAGAAACTGCGTTTCACAGGCCTTTGGAAGAGATGTTCCCGGTAGGCTGTAAGAGCACTGTGCAGAGCGAGTTGTTTCTTAGCTTCCCAAAGAGCTGGAAGCAAGATGCTGTGGGGCCCAACTCGCCCTTTGGAAAGAAGCCTGCACGTTGTGCCTTTCAGCTCTAGGGCAAAGTAGCACACCCAGAGCAGAAGTCCTACTTCAGCCAGATCAGGCCTGCAAAGAAACTGCGTTTCACAGGCCTTTGGAAGAGATGTTCCCGGTAGGCTGTAAGAGCACTGTGCAGAGCGAGTTGTTTCTTAGCTTCCCAAAGAGCTGGAAGCAAGATGCTGTGGGGCCCAACTCGCCCTTTGGAAAGAAGCCTGCACGTTGTGCCTTTCAGCTCTAGGGCAAAGTAGCACACCCAGAGCAGAAGTCCTACTTCAGCCAGATCAGGCCTGCAAAGAAACTGCGTTTCACAGGCCTTTGGAAGAGATGTTCCCAGTAGGCTGTAAGAGCACTGTGCAGAGCGAGTTGTTTCTTAGCTTCCCAAAGAGCTGGAAGCAAGATGCTGTGGGGCCCAACTCGCCCTTTGGAAAGAAGCCTGCACGTTGTGCCTTTCAGCTCTAGGGCAAAGTAGCACACCCAGAGCAGAAGTCCTACTTCAGCCAGATCAGGCCTGCAAAGAAACTGCGTTTCACAGGCCTTTGGAAGAGATGTTCCCGGTAGGCTGTAAGAGCACTGTGCAGAGCGAGTTGTTTCTTAGCTTCCCAAAGAGCTGGAAGCAAGATGCTGTGGGGCCCAACTCGCCCTTTGGAAAGAAGCCTGCACGTTGTGCCTTTCAGCTCTAGGGCAAAGTAGCACACCCAGAGCAGAAGTCCTACTTCAGCCAGATCAGGCCTGCAAAGAAACTGCGTTTCACAGGCCTTTGGAAGAGATGTTCCCGGTAGGCTGTAAGAGCACTGTGCAGAGCGAGTTGTTTCTTAGCTTCCCAAAGAGCTGGAAGCAAGATGCTGTGGGGCCCAACTCGCCCTTTGGAAAGAAGCCTGCACGTTGTGCCTTTCAGCTCTAGGGCAAAGTAGCACACCCAGAGCAGAAGTCCTACTTCAGCCAGATCAGGCCTGCAAAGAAACTGCGTTTCACAGGCCTTTGGAAGAGATGTTCCCGGTAGGCTGTAAGAGCACTGTGCAGAGCGAGTTGTTTCTTAGCTTCCCAAAGAGCTGGAAGCAAGATGCTGTGGGGCCCAACTCGCCCTTTGGAAAGAAGCCTGCACGTTGTGCCTTTCAGCTCTAGGGCAAAGTAGCACACCCAGAGCAGAAGTCCTACTTCAGCCAGATCAGGCCTGCAAAGAAACTGCGTTTCACAGGCCTTTGGAAGAGATGTTCCCGGTAGGCTGTAAGAGCACTGTGCAGAGCGAGTTGTTTCTTAGCTTCCCAAAGAGCTGGAAGCAAGATGCTGTGGGGCCCAACTCGCCCTTTGGAAAGAAGCCTGCACGTTGTGCCTTTCAGCTCTAGGGCAAAGTAGCACACCCAGAGCAGAAGTCCTACTTCAGCCAGATCAGGCCTGCAAAGAAACTGCGTTTCACAGGCCTTTGGAAGAGATGTTCCCGGTAGGCTGTAAGAGCACTGTGCAGAGCGAGTTGTTTCTTAGCTTCCCAAAGAGCTGGAAGCAAGATGCTGTGGGGCCCAACTCGCCCTTTGGAAAGAAGCCTGCACGTTGTGCCTTTCAGCTCTAGGGCAAAGTAGCACACCCAGAGCAGAAGTCCTACTTCAGCCAGATCAGGCCTGCAAAGAAACTGCGTTTCACAGGCCTTTGGAAGAGATGTTCCCGGTAGGCTGTAAGAGCACTGTGCAGAGCGAGTTGTTTCTTAGCTTCCCAAAGAGCTGGAAGCAAGATGCTGTGGGGCCCAACTCGCCCTTTGGAAAGAAGCCTGCACGTTGTGCCTTTCAGCTCTAGGGCAAAGTAGCACACCCAGAGCAGAAGTCCTACTTCAGCCAGATCAGGCCTGCAAAGAAACTGCGTTTCACAGGCCTTTGGAAGAGATGTTCCCGGTAGGCTGTAAGAGCACTGTGCAGAGCGAGTTGTTTCTTAGCTTCCCAAAGAGCTGGAAGCAAGATGCTGTGGGGCCCAACTCGCCCTTTGGAAAGAAGCCTGCACGTTGTGCCTTTCAGCTCTAGGGCAAAGTAGCACACCCAGAGCAGAAGTCCTACTTCAGCCAGATCAGGCCTGCAAAGAAACTGCGTTTCACAGGCCTTTGGAAGAGATGTTCCCGGTAGGCTGTAAGAGCACTGTGCAGAGCGAGTTGTTTCTTAGCTTCCCAAAGAGCTGGAAGCAAGATGCTGTGGGGCCCAACTCGCCCTTTGGAAAGAAGCCTGCACGTTGTGCCTTTCAGCTCTAGGGCAAAGTAGCACACCCAGAGCAGAAGTCCTACTTCAGCCAGATCAGGCCTGCAAAGAAACTGCGTTTCACAGGCCTTTGGAAGAGATGTTCCCGGTAGGCTGTAAGAGCACTGTGCAGAGCGAGTTGTTTCTTAGCTTCCCAAAGAGCTGGAAGCAAGATGCTGTGGGGCCCAACTCGCCCTTTGGAAAGAAGCCTGCACGTTGTGCCTTTCAGCTCTAGGGCAAAGTAGCACACCCAGAGCAGAAGTCCTACTTCAGCCAGATCAGGCCTGCAAAGAAACTGCGTTTCACAGGCCTTTGGAAGAGATGTTCCCGGTAGGCTGTAAGAGCACTGTGCAGAGCGAGTTGTTTCTTAGCTTCCCAAAGAGCTGGAAGCAAGATGCTGTGGGGCCCAACTCGCCCTTTGGAAAGAAGCCTGCACGTTGTGCCTTTCAGCTCTAGGGCAAAGTAGCACACCCAGAGCAGAAGTCCTACTTCAGCCAGATCAGGCCTGCAAAGAAACTGCGTTTCACAGGCCTTTGGAAGAGATGTTCCCGGTAGGCTGTAAGAGCACTGTGCAGAGCGAGTTGTTTCTTAGCTTCCCAAAGAGCTGGAAGCAAGATGCTGTGGGGCCCAACTCGCCCTTTGGAAAGAAGCCTGCACGTTGTGCCTTTCAGCTCTAGGGCAAAGTAGCACACCCAGAGCAGAAGTCCTACTTCAGCCAGATCAGGCCTGCAAAGAAACTGCGTTTCACAGGCCTTTGGAAGAGATGTTCCCGGTAGGCTGTAAGAGCACTGTGCAGAGCGAGTTGTTTCTTAGCTTCCCAAAGAGCTGGAAGCAAGATGCTGTGGGGCCCAACTCGCCCTTTGGAAAGAAGCCTGCACGTTGTGCCTTTCAGCTCTAGGGCAAAGTAGCACACCCAGAGCAGAAGTCCTACTTCAGCCAGATCAGGCCTGCAAAGAAACTGCGTTTCACAGGCCTTTGGAAGAGATGTTCCCGGTAGGCTGTAAGAGCACTGTGCAGAGCGAGTTGTTTCTTAGCTTCCCAAAGAGCTGGAAGCAAGATGCTGTGGGGCCCAACTCGCCCTTTGGAAAGAAGCCTGCACGTTGTGCCTTTCAGCTCTAGGGCAAAGTAGCACACCCAGAGCAGAAGTCCTACTTCAGCCAGATCAGGCCTGCAAAGAAACTGCGTTTCACAGGCCTTTGGAAGAGATGTTCCCGGTAGGCTGTAAGAGCACTGTGCAGAGCGAGTTGTTTCTTAGCTTCCCAAAGAGCTGGAAGCAAGATGCTGTGGGGCCCAACTCGCCCTTTGGAAAGAAGCCTGCACGTTGTGCCTTTCAGCTCTAGGGCAAAGTAGCACACCCAGAGCAGAAGTCCTACTTCAGCCAGATCAGGCCTGCAAAGAAACTGCGTTTCACAGGCCTTTGGAAGAGATGTTCCCGGTAGGCTGTAAGAGCACTGTGCAGAGCGAGTTGTTTCTTAGCTTCCCAAAGAGCTGGAAGCAAGATGCTGTGGGGCCCAACTCGCCCTTTGGAAAGAAGCCTGCACGTTGTGCCTTTCAGCTCTAGGGCAAAGTAGCACACCCAGAGCAGAAGTCCTACTTCAGCCAGATCAGGCCTGCAAAGAAACTGCGTTTCACAGGCCTTTGGAAGAGATGTTCCCGGTAGGCTGTAAGAGCACTGTGCAGAGCGAGTTGTTTCTTAGCTTCCCAAAGAGCTGGAAGCAAGATGCTGTGGGGCCCAACTCGCCCTTTGGAAAGAAGCCTGCACGTTGTGCCTTTCAGCTCTAGGGCAAAGTAGCACACCCAGAGCAGAAGTCCTACTTCAGCCAGATCAGGCCTGCAAAGAAACTGCGTTTCACAGGCCTTTGGAAGAGATGTTCCCGGTAGGCTGTAAGAGCACTGTGCAGAGCGAGTTGTTTCTTAGCTTCCCAAAGAGCTGGAAGCAAGATGCTGTGGGGCCCAACTCGCCCTTTGGAAAGAAGCCTGCACGTTGTGCCTTTCAGCTCTAGGGCAAAGTAGCACACCCAGAGCAGAAGTCCTACTTCAGCCAGATCAGGCCTGCAAAGAAACTGCGTTTCACAGGCCTTTGGAAGAGATGTTCCCGGTAGGCTGTAAGAGCACTGTGCAGAGCGAGTTGTTTCTTAGCTTCCCAAAGAGCTGGAAGCAAGATGCTGTGGGGCCCAACTCGCCCTTTGGAAAGAAGCCTGCACGTTGTGCCTTTCAGCTCTAGGGCAAAGTAGCACACCCAGAGCAGAAGTCCTACTTCAGCCAGATCAGGCCTGCAAAGAAACTGCGTTTCACAGGCCTTTGGAAGAGATGTTCCCGGTAGGCTGTAAGAGCACTGTGCAGAGCGAGTTGTTTCTTAGCTTCCCAAAGAGCTGGAAGCAAGATGCTGTGGGGCCCAACTCGCCCTTTGGAAAGAAGCCTGCACGTTGTGCCTTTCAGCTCTAGGGCAAAGTAGCACACCCAGAGCAGAAGTCCTACTTCAGCCAGATCAGGCCTGCAAAGAAACTGCGTTTCACAGGCCTTTGGAAGAGATGTTCCCGGTAGGCTGTAAGAGCACTGTGCAGAGCGAGTTGTTTCTTAGCTTCCCAAAGAGCTGGAAGCAAGATGCTGTGGGGCCCAACTCGCCCTTTGGAAAGAAGCCTGCACGTTGTGCCTTTCAGCTCTAGGGCAAAGTAGCACACCCAGAGCAGAAGTCCTACTTCAGCCAGATCAGGCCTGCAAAGAAACTGCGTTTCACAGGCCTTTGGAAGAGATGTTCCCGGTAGGCTGTAAGAGCACTGTGCAGAGCGAGTTGTTTCTTAGCTTCCCAAAGAGCTGGAAGCAAGATGCTGTGGGGCCCAACTCGCCCTTTGGAAAGAAGCCTGCACGTTGTGCCTTTCAGCTCTAGGGCAAAGTAGCACACCCAGAGCAGAAGTCCTACTTCAGCCAGATCAGGCCTGCAAAGAAACTGCGTTTCACAGGCCTTTGGAAGAGATGTTCCCGGTAGGCTGTAAGAGCACTGTGCAGAGCGAGTTGTTTCTTAGCTTCCCAAAGAGCTGGAAGCAAGATGCTGTGGGGCCCAACTCGCCCTTTGGAAAGAAGCCTGCACGTTGTGCCTTTCAGCTCTAGGGCAAAGTAGCACACCCAGAGCAGAAGTCCTACTTCAGCCAGATCAGGCCTGCAAAGAAACTGCGTTTCACAGGCCTTTGGAAGAGATGTTCCCGGTAGGCTGTAAGAGCACTGTGCAGAGCGAGTTGTTTCTTAGCTTCCCAAAGAGCTGGAAGCAAGATGCTGTGGGGCCCAACTCGCCCTTTGGAAAGAAGCCTGCACGTTGTGCCTTTCAGCTCTAGGGCAAAGTAGCACACCCAGAGCAGAAGTCCTACTTCAGCCAGATCAGGCCTGCAAAGAAACTGCGTTTCACAGGCCTTTGGAAGAGATGTTCCCGGTAGGCTGTAAGAGCACTGTGCAGAGCGAGTTGTTTCTTAGCTTCCCAAAGAGCTGGAAGCAAGATGCTGTGGGGCCCAACTCGCCCTTTGGAAAGAAGCCTGCACGTTGTGCCTTTCAGCTCTAGGGCAAAGTAGCACACCCAGAGCAGAAGTCCTACTTCAGCCAGATCAGGCCTGCAAAGAAACTGCGTTTCACAGGCCTTTGGAAGAGATGTTCCCGGTAGGCTGTAAGAGCACTGTGCAGAGCGAGTTGTTTCTTAGCTTCCCAAAGAGCTGGAAGCAAGATGCTGTGGGGCCCAACTCGCCCTTTGGAAAGAAGCCTGCACGTTGTGCCTTTCAGCTCTAGGGCAAAGTAGCACACCCAGAGCAGAAGTCCTACTTCAGCCAGATCAGGCCTGCAAAGAAACTGCGTTTCACAGGCCTTTGGAAGAGATGTTCCCGGTAGGCTGTAAGAGCACTGTGCAGAGCGAGTTGTTTCTTAGCTTCCCAAAGAGCTGGAAGCAAGATGCTGTGGGGCCCAACTCGCCCTTTGGAAAGAAGCCTGCACGTTGTGCCTTTCAGCTCTAGGGCAAAGTAGCACACCCAGAGCAGAAGTCCTACTTCAGCCAGATCAGGCCTGCAAAGAAACTGCGTTTCACAGGCCTTTGGAAGAGATGTTCCCGGTAGGCTGTAAGAGCACTGTGCAGAGCGAGTTGTTTCTTAGCTTCCCAAAGAGCTGGAAGCAAGATGCTGTGGGGCCCAACTCGCCCTTTGGAAAGAAGCCTGCACGTTGTGCCTTTCAGCTCTAGGGCAAAGTAGCACACCCAGAGCAGAAGTCCTACTTCAGCCAGATCAGGCCTGCAAAGAAACTGCGTTTCACAGGCCTTTGGAAGAGATGTTCCCGGTAGGCTGTAAGAGCACTGTGCAGAGCGAGTTGTTTCTTAGCTTCCCAAAGAGCTGGAAGCAAGATGCTGTGGGGCCCAACTCGCCCTTTGGAAAGAAGCCTGCACGTTGTGCCTTTCAGCTCTAGGGCAAAGTAGCACACCCAGAGCAGAAGTCCTACTTCAGCCAGATCAGGCCTGCAAAGAAACTGCGTTTCACAGGCCTTTGGAAGAGATGTTCCCGGTAGGCTGTAAGAGCACTGTGCAGAGCGAGTTGTTTCTTAGCTTCCCAAAGAGCTGGAAGCAAGATGCTGTGGGGCCCAACTCGCCCTTTGGAAAGAAGCCTGCACGTTGTGCCTTTCAGCTCTAGGGCAAAGTAGCACACCCAGAGCAGAAGTCCTACTTCAGCCAGATCAGGCCTGCAAAGAAACTGCGTTTCACAGGCCTTTGGAAGAGATGTTCCCGGTAGGCTGTAAGAGCACTGTGCAGAGCGAGTTGTTTCTTAGCTTCCCAAAGAGCTGGAAGCAAGATGCTGTGGGGCCCAACTCGCCCTTTGGAAAGAAGCCTGCACGTTGTGCCTTTCAGCTCTAGGGCAAAGTAGCACACCCAGAGCAGAAGTCCTACTTCAGCCAGATCAGGCCTGCAAAGAAACTGCGTTTCACAGGCCTTTGGAAGAGATGTTCCCGGTAGGCTGTAAGAGCACTGTGCAGAGCGAGTTGTTTCTTAGCTTCCCAAAGAGCTGGAAGCAAGATGCTGTGGGGCCCAACTCGCCCTTTGGAAAGAAGCCTGCACGTTGTGCCTTTCAGCTCTAGGGCAAAGTAGCACACCCAGAGCAGAAGTCCTACTTCAGCCAGATCAGGCCTGCAAAGAAACTGCGTTTCACAGGCCTTTGGAAGAGATGTTCCCGGTAGGCTGTAAGAGCACTGTGCAGAGCGAGTTGTTTCTTAGCTTCCCAAAGAGCTGGAAGCAAGATGCTGTGGGGCCCAACTCGCCCTTTGGAAAGAAGCCTGCACGTTGTGCCTTTCAGCTCTAGGGCAAAGTAGCACACCCAGAGCAGAAGTCCTACTTCAGCCAGATCAGGCCTGCAAAGAAACTGCGTTTCACAGGCCTTTGGAAGAGATGTTCCCGGTAGGCTGTAAGAGCACTGTGCAGAGCGAGTTGTTTCTTAGCTTCCCAAAGAGCTGGAAGCAAGATGCTGTGGGGCCCAACTCGCCCTTTGGAAAGAAGCCTGCACGTTGTGCCTTTCAGCTCTAGGGCAAAGTAGCACACCCAGAGCAGAAGTCCTACTTCAGCCAGATCAGGCCTGCAAAGAAACTGCGTTTCACAGGCCTTTGGAAGAGATGTTCCCGGTAGGCTGTAAGAGCACTGTGCAGAGCGAGTTGTTTCTTAGCTTCCCAAAGAGCTGGAAGCAAGATGCTGTGGGGCCCAACTCGCCCTTTGGAAAGAAGCCTGCACGTTGTGCCTTTCAGCTCTAGGGCAAAGTAGCACACCCAGAGCAGAAGTCCTACTTCAGCCAGATCAGGCCTGCAAAGAAACTGCGTTTCACAGGCCTTTGGAAGAGATGTTCCCGGTAGGCTGTAAGAGCACTGTGCAGAGCGAGTTGTTTCTTAGCTTCCCAAAGAGCTGGAAGCAAGATGCTGTGGGGCCCAACTCGCCCTTTGGAAAGAAGCCTGCACGTTGTGCCTTTCAGCTCTAGGGCAAAGTAGCACACCCAGAGCAGAAGTCCTACTTCAGCCAGATCAGGCCTGCAAAGAAACTGCGTTTCACAGGCCTTTGGAAGAGATGTTCCCGGTAGGCTGTAAGAGCACTGTGCAGAGCGAGTTGTTTCTTAGCTTCCCAAAGAGCTGGAAGCAAGATGCTGTGGGGCCCAACTCGCCCTTTGGAAAGAAGCCTGCACGTTGTGCCTTTCAGCTCTAGGGCAAAGTAGCACACCCAGAGCAGAAGTCCTACTTCAGCCAGATCAGGCCTGCAAAGAAACTGCGTTTCACAGGCCTTTGGAAGAGATGTTCCCGGTAGGCTGTAAGAGCACTGTGCAGAGCGAGTTGTTTCTTAGCTTCCCAAAGAGCTGGAAGCAAGATGCTGTGGGGCCCAACTCGCCCTTTGGAAAGAAGCCTGCACGTTGTGCCTTTCAGCTCTAGGGCAAAGTAGCACACCCAGAGCAGAAGTCCTACTTCAGCCAGATCAGGCCTGCAAAGAAACTGCGTTTCACAGGCCTTTGGAAGAGATGTTCCCGGTAGGCTGTAAGAGCACTGTGCAGAGCGAGTTGTTTCTTAGCTTCCCAAAGAGCTGGAAGCAAGATGCTGTGGGGCCCAACTCGCCCTTTGGAAAGAAGCCTGCACGTTGTGCCTTTCAGCTCTAGGGCAAAGTAGCACACCCAGAGCAGAAGTCCTACTTCAGCCAGATCAGGCCTGCAAAGAAACTGCGTTTCACAGGCCTTTGGAAGAGATGTTCCCGGTAGGCTGTAAGAGCACTGTGCAGAGCGAGTTGTTTCTTAGCTTCCCAAAGAGCTGGAAGCAAGATGCTGTGGGGCCCAACTCGCCCTTTGGAAAGAAGCCTGCACGTTGTGCCTTTCAGCTCTAGGGCAAAGTAGCACACCCAGAGCAGAAGTCCTACTTCAGCCAGATCAGGCCTGCAAAGAAACTGCGTTTCACAGGCCTTTGGAAGAGATGTTCCCGGTAGGCTGTAAGAGCACTGTGCAGAGCGAGTTGTTTCTTAGCTTCCCAAAGAGCTGGAAGCAAGATGCTGTGGGGCCCAACTCGCCCTTTGGAAAGAAGCCTGCACGTTGTGCCTTTCAGCTCTAGGGCAAAGTAGCACACCCAGAGCAGAAGTCCTACTTCAGCCAGATCAGGCCTGCAAAGAAACTGCGTTTCACAGGCCTTTGGAAGAGATGTTCCCGGTAGGCTGTAAGAGCACTGTGCAGAGCGAGTTGTTTCTTAGCTTCCCAAAGAGCTGGAAGCAAGATGCTGTGGGGCCCAACTCGCCCTTTGGAAAGAAGCCTGCACGTTGTGCCTTTCAGCTCTAGGGCAAAGTAGCACACCCAGAGCAGAAGTCCTACTTCAGCCAGATCAGGCCTGCAAAGAAACTGCGTTTCACAGGCCTTTGGAAGAGATGTTCCCGGTAGGCTGTAAGAGCACTGTGCAGAGCGAGTTGTTTCTTAGCTTCCCAAAGAGCTGGAAGCAAGATGCTGTGGGGCCCAACTCGCCCTTTGGAAAGAAGCCTGCACGTTGTGCCTTTCAGCTCTAGGGCAAAGTAGCACACCCAGAGCAGAAGTCCTACTTCAGCCAGATCAGGCCTGCAAAGAAACTGCGTTTCACAGGCCTTTGGAAGAGATGTTCCCGGTAGGCTGTAAGAGCACTGTGCAGAGCGAGTTGTTTCTTAGCTTCCCAAAGAGCTGGAAGCAAGATGCTGTGGGGCCCAACTCGCCCTTTGGAAAGAAGCCTGCACGTTGTGCCTTTCAGCTCTAGGGCAAAGTAGCACACCCAGAGCAGAAGTCCTACTTCAGCCAGATCAGGCCTGCAAAGAAACTGCGTTTCACAGGCCTTTGGAAGAGATGTTCCCGGTAGGCTGTAAGAGCACTGTGCAGAGCGAGTTGTTTCTTAGCTTCCCAAAGAGCTGGAAGCAAGATGCTGTGGGGCCCAACTCGCCCTTTGGAAAGAAGCCTGCACGTTGTGCCTTTCAGCTCTAGGGCAAAGTAGCACACCCAGAGCAGAAGTCCTACTTCAGCCAGATCAGGCCTGCAAAGAAACTGCGTTTCACAGGCCTTTGGAAGAGATGTTCCCGGTAGGCTGTAAGAGCACTGTGCAGAGCGAGTTGTTTCTTAGCTTCCCAAAGAGCTGGAAGCAAGATGCTGTGGGGCCCAACTCGCCCTTTGGAAAGAAGCCTGCACGTTGTGCCTTTCAGCTCTAGGGCAAAGTAGCACACCCAGAGCAGAAGTCCTACTTCAGCCAGATCAGGCCTGCAAAGAAACTGCGTTTCACAGGCCTTTGGAAGAGATGTTCCCGGTAGGCTGTAAGAGCACTGTGCAGAGCGAGTTGTTTCTTAGCTTCCCAAAGAGCTGGAAGCAAGATGCTGTGGGGCCCAACTCGCCCTTTGGAAAGAAGCCTGCACGTTGTGCCTTTCAGCTCTAGGGCAAAGTAGCACACCCAGAGCAGAAGTCCTACTTCAGCCAGATCAGGCCTGCAAAGAAACTGCGTTTCACAGGCCTTTGGAAGAGATGTTCCCGGTAGGCTGTAAGAGCACTGTGCAGAGCGAGTTGTTTCTTAGCTTCCCAAAGAGCTGGAAGCAAGATGCTGTGGGGCCCAACTCGCCCTTTGGAAAGAAGCCTGCACGTTGTGCCTTTCAGCTCTAGGGCAAAGTAGCACACCCAGAGCAGAAGTCCTACTTCAGCCAGATCAGGCCTGCAAAGAAACTGCGTTTCACAGGCCTTTGGAAGAGATGTTCCCGGTAGGCTGTAAGAGCACTGTGCAGAGCGAGTTGTTTCTTAGCTTCCCAAAGAGCTGGAAGCAAGATGCTGTGGGGCCCAACTCGCCCTTTGGAAAGAAGCCTGCACGTTGTGCCTTTCAGCTCTAGGGCAAAGTAGCACACCCAGAGCAGAAGTCCTACTTCAGCCAGATCAGGCCTGCAAAGAAACTGCGTTTCACAGGCCTTTGGAAGAGATGTTCCCGGTAGGCTGTAAGAGCACTGTGCAGAGCGAGTTGTTTCTTAGCTTCCCAAAGAGCTGGAAGCAAGATGCTGTGGGGCCCAACTCGCCCTTTGGAAAGAAGCCTGCACGTTGTGCCTTTCAGCTCTAGGGCAAAGTAGCACACCCAGAGCAGAAGTCCTACTTCAGCCAGATCAGGCCTGCAAAGAAACTGCGTTTCACAGGCCTTTGGAAGAGATGTTCCCGGTAGGCTGTAAGAGCACTGTGCAGAGCGAGTTGTTTCTTAGCTTCCCAAAGAGCTGGAAGCAAGATGCTGTGGGGCCCAACTCGCCCTTTGGAAAGAAGCCTGCACGTTGTGCCTTTCAGCTCTAGGGCAAAGTAGCACACCCAGAGCAGAAGTCCTACTTCAGCCAGATCAGGCCTGCAAAGAAACTGCGTTTCACAGGCCTTTGGAAGAGATGTTCCCGGTAGGCTGTAAGAGCACTGTGCAGAGCGAGTTGTTTCTTAGCTTCCCAAAGAGCTGGAAGCAAGATGCTGTGGGGCCCAACTCGCCCTTTGGAAAGAAGCCTGCACGTTGTGCCTTTCAGCTCTAGGGCAAAGTAGCACACCCAGAGCAGAAGTCCTACTTCAGCCAGATCAGGCCTGCAAAGAAACTGCGTTTCACAGGCCTTTGGAAGAGATGTTCCCGGTAGGCTGTAAGAGCACTGTGCAGAGCGAGTTGTTTCTTAGCTTCCCAAAGAGCTGGAAGCAAGATGCTGTGGGGCCCAACTCGCCCTTTGGAAAGAAGCCTGCACGTTGTGCCTTTCAGCTCTAGGGCAAAGTAGCACACCCAGAGCAGAAGTCCTACTTCAGCCAGATCAGGCCTGCAAAGAAACTGCGTTTCACAGGCCTTTGGAAGAGATGTTCCCGGTAGGCTGTAAGAGCACTGTGCAGAGCGAGTTGTTTCTTAGCTTCCCAAAGAGCTGGAAGCAAGATGCTGTGGGGCCCAACTCGCCCTTTGGAAAGAAGCCTGCACGTTGTGCCTTTCAGCTCTAGGGCAAAGTAGCACACCCAGAGCAGAAGTCCTACTTCAGCCAGATCAGGCCTGCAAAGAAACTGCGTTTCACAGGCCTTTGGAAGAGATGTTCCCGGTAGGCTGTAAGAGCACTGTGCAGAGCGAGTTGTTTCTTAGCTTCCCAAAGAGCTGGAAGCAAGATGCTGTGGGGCCCAACTCGCCCTTTGGAAAGAAGCCTGCACGTTGTGCCTTTCAGCTCTAGGGCAAAGTAGCACACCCAGAGCAGAAGTCCTACTTCAGCCAGATCAGGCCTGCAAAGAAACTGCGTTTCACAGGCCTTTGGAAGAGATGTTCCCGGTAGGCTGTAAGAGCACTGTGCAGAGCGAGTTGTTTCTTAGCTTCCCAAAGAGCTGGAAGCAAGATGCTGTGGGGCCCAACTCGCCCTTTGGAAAGAAGCCTGCACGTTGTGCCTTTCAGCTCTAGGGCAAAGTAGCACACCCAGAGCAGAAGTCCTACTTCAGCCAGATCAGGCCTGCAAAGAAACTGCGTTTCACAGGCCTTTGGAAGAGATGTTCCCGGTAGGCTGTAAGAGCACTGTGCAGAGCGAGTTGTTTCTTAGCTTCCCAAAGAGCTGGAAGCAAGATGCTGTGGGGCCCAACTCGCCCTTTGGAAAGAAGCCTGCACGTTGTGCCTTTCAGCTCTAGGGCAAAGTAGCACACCCAGAGCAGAAGTCCTACTTCAGCCAGATCAGGCCTGCAAAGAAACTGCGTTTCACAGGCCTTTGGAAGAGATGTTCCCGGTAGGCTGTAAGAGCACTGTGCAGAGCGAGTTGTTTCTTAGCTTCCCAAAGAGCTGGAAGCAAGATGCTGTGGGGCCCAACTCGCCCTTTGGAAAGAAGCCTGCACGTTGTGCCTTTCAGCTCTAGGGCAAAGTAGCACACCCAGAGCAGAAGTCCTACTTCAGCCAGATCAGGCCTGCAAAGAAACTGCGTTTCACAGGCCTTTGGAAGAGATGTTCCCGGTAGGCTGTAAGAGCACTGTGCAGAGCGAGTTGTTTCTTAGCTTCCCAAAGAGCTGGAAGCAAGATGCTGTGGGGCCCAACTCGCCCTTTGGAAAGAAGCCTGCACGTTGTGCCTTTCAGCTCTAGGGCAAAGTAGCACACCCAGAGCAGAAGTCCTACTTCAGCCAGATCAGGCCTGCAAAGAAACTGCGTTTCACAGGCCTTTGGAAGAGATGTTCCCGGTAGGCTGTAAGAGCACTGTGCAGAGCGAGTTGTTTCTTAGCTTCCCAAAGAGCTGGAAGCAAGATGCTGTGGGGCCCAACTCGCCCTTTGGAAAGAAGCCTGCACGTTGTGCCTTTCAGCTCTAGGGCAAAGTAGCACACCCAGAGCAGAAGTCCTACTTCAGCCAGATCAGGCCTGCAAAGAAACTGCGTTTCACAGGCCTTTGGAAGAGATGTTCCCGGTAGGCTGTAAGAGCACTGTGCAGAGCGAGTTGTTTCTTAGCTTCCCAAAGAGCTGGAAGCAAGATGCTGTGGGGCCCAACTCGCCCTTTGGAAAGAAGCCTGCACGTTGTGCCTTTCAGCTCTAGGGCAAAGTAGCACACCCAGAGCAGAAGTCCTACTTCAGCCAGATCAGGCCTGCAAAGAAACTGCGTTTCACAGGCCTTTGGAAGAGATGTTCCCGGTAGGCTGTAAGAGCACTGTGCAGAGCGAGTTGTTTCTTAGCTTCCCAAAGAGCTGGAAGCAAGATGCTGTGGGGCCCAACTCGCCCTTTGGAAAGAAGCCTGCACGTTGTGCCTTTCAGCTCTAGGGCAAAGTAGCACACCCAGAGCAGAAGTCCTACTTCAGCCAGATCAGGCCTGCAAAGAAACTGCGTTTCACAGGCCTTTGGAAGAGATGTTCCCGGTAGGCTGTAAGAGCACTGTGCAGAGCGAGTTGTTTCTTAGCTTCCCAAAGAGCTGGAAGCAAGATGCTGTGGGGCCCAACTCGCCCTTTGGAAAGAAGCCTGCACGTTGTGCCTTTCAGCTCTAGGGCAAAGTAGCACACCCAGAGCAGAAGTCCTACTTCAGCCAGATCAGGCCTGCAAAGAAACTGCGTTTCACAGGCCTTTGGAAGAGATGTTCCCGGTAGGCTGTAAGAGCACTGTGCAGAGCGAGTTGTTTCTTAGCTTCCCAAAGAGCTGGAAGCAAGATGCTGTGGGGCCCAACTCGCCCTTTGGAAAGAAGCCTGCACGTTGTGCCTTTCAGCTCTAGGGCAAAGTAGCACACCCAGAGCAGAAGTCCTACTTCAGCCAGATCAGGCCTGCAAAGAAACTGCGTTTCACAGGCCTTTGGAAGAGATGTTCCCGGTAGGCTGTAAGAGCACTGTGCAGAGCGAGTTGTTTCTTAGCTTCCCAAAGAGCTGGAAGCAAGATGCTGTGGGGCCCAACTCGCCCTTTGGAAAGAAGCCTGCACGTTGTGCCTTTCAGCTCTAGGGCAAAGTAGCACACCCAGAGCAGAAGTCCTACTTCAGCCAGATCAGGCCTGCAAAGAAACTGCGTTTCACAGGCCTTTGGAAGAGATGTTCCCGGTAGGCTGTAAGAGCACTGTGCAGAGCGAGTTGTTTCTTAGCTTCCCAAAGAGCTGGAAGCAAGATGCTGTGGGGCCCAACTCGCCCTTTGGAAAGAAGCCTGCACGTTGTGCCTTTCAGCTCTAGGGCAAAGTAGCACACCCAGAGCAGAAGTCCTACTTCAGCCAGATCAGGCCTGCAAAGAAACTGCGTTTCACAGGCCTTTGGAAGAGATGTTCCCGGTAGGCTGTAAGAGCACTGTGCAGAGCGAGTTGTTTCTTAGCTTCCCAAAGAGCTGGAAGCAAGATGCTGTGGGGCCCAACTCGCCCTTTGGAAAGAAGCCTGCACGTTGTGCCTTTCAGCTCTAGGGCAAAGTAGCACACCCAGAGCAGAAGTCCTACTTCAGCCAGATCAGGCCTGCAAAGAAACTGCGTTTCACAGGCCTTTGGAAGAGATGTTCCCGGTAGGCTGTAAGAGCACTGTGCAGAGCGAGTTGTTTCTTAGCTTCCCAAAGAGCTGGAAGCAAGATGCTGTGGGGCCCAACTCGCCCTTTGGAAAGAAGCCTGCACGTTGTGCCTTTCAGCTCTAGGGCAAAGTAGCACACCCAGAGCAGAAGTCCTACTTCAGCCAGATCAGGCCTGCAAAGAAACTGCGTTTCACAGGCCTTTGGAAGAGATGTTCCCGGTAGGCTGTAAGAGCACTGTGCAGAGCGAGTTGTTTCTTAGCTTCCCAAAGAGCTGGAAGCAAGATGCTGTGGGGCCCAACTCGCCCTTTGGAAAGAAGCCTGCACGTTGTGCCTTTCAGCTCTAGGGCAAAGTAGCACACCCAGAGCAGAAGTCCTACTTCAGCCAGATCAGGCCTGCAAAGAAACTGCGTTTCACAGGCCTTTGGAAGAGATGTTCCCGGTAGGCTGTAAGAGCACTGTGCAGAGCGAGTTGTTTCTTAGCTTCCCAAAGAGCTGGAAGCAAGATGCTGTGGGGCCCAACTCGCCCTTTGGAAAGAAGCCTGCACGTTGTGCCTTTCAGCTCTAGGGCAAAGTAGCACACCCAGAGCAGAAGTCCTACTTCAGCCAGATCAGGCCTGCAAAGAAACTGCGTTTCACAGGCCTTTGGAAGAGATGTTCCCGGTAGGCTGTAAGAGCACTGTGCAGAGCGAGTTGTTTCTTAGCTTCCCAAAGAGCTGGAAGCAAGATGCTGTGGGGCCCAACTCGCCCTTTGGAAAGAAGCCTGCACGTTGTGCCTTTCAGCTCTAGGGCAAAGTAGCACACCCAGAGCAGAAGTCCTACTTCAGCCAGATCAGGCCTGCAAAGAAACTGCGTTTCACAGGCCTTTGGAAGAGATGTTCCCGGTAGGCTGTAAGAGCACTGTGCAGAGCGAGTTGTTTCTTAGCTTCCCAAAGAGCTGGAAGCAAGATGCTGTGGGGCCCAACTCGCCCTTTGGAAAGAAGCCTGCACGTTGTGCCTTTCAGCTCTAGGGCAAAGTAGCACACCCAGAGCAGAAGTCCTACTTCAGCCAGATCAGGCCTGCAAAGAAACTGCGTTTCACAGGCCTTTGGAAGAGATGTTCCCGGTAGGCTGTAAGAGCACTGTGCAGAGCGAGTTGTTTCTTAGCTTCCCAAAGAGCTGGAAGCAAGATGCTGTGGGGCCCAACTCGCCCTTTGGAAAGAAGCCTGCACGTTGTGCCTTTCAGCTCTAGGGCAAAGTAGCACACCCAGAGCAGAAGTCCTACTTCAGCCAGATCAGGCCTGCAAAGAAACTGCGTTTCACAGGCCTTTGGAAGAGATGTTCCCGGTAGGCTGTAAGAGCACTGTGCAGAGCGAGTTGTTTCTTAGCTTCCCAAAGAGCTGGAAGCAAGATGCTGTGGGGCCCAACTCGCCCTTTGGAAAGAAGCCTGCACGTTGTGCCTTTCAGCTCTAGGGCAAAGTAGCACACCCAGAGCAGAAGTCCTACTTCAGCCAGATCAGGCCTGCAAAGAAACTGCGTTTCACAGGCCTTTGGAAGAGATGTTCCCGGTAGGCTGTAAGAGCACTGTGCAGAGCGAGTTGTTTCTTAGCTTCCCAAAGAGCTGGAAGCAAGATGCTGTGGGGCCCAACTCGCCCTTTGGAAAGAAGCCTGCACGTTGTGCCTTTCAGCTCTAGGGCAAAGTAGCACACCCAGAGCAGAAGTCCTACTTCAGCCAGATCAGGCCTGCAAAGAAACTGCGTTTCACAGGCCTTTGGAAGAGATGTTCCCGGTAGGCTGTAAGAGCACTGTGCAGAGCGAGTTGTTTCTTAGCTTCCCAAAGAGCTGGAAGCAAGATGCTGTGGGGCCCAACTCGCCCTTTGGAAAGAAGCCTGCACGTTGTGCCTTTCAGCTCTAGGGCAAAGTAGCACACCCAGAGCAGAAGTCCTACTTCAGCCAGATCAGGCCTGCAAAGAAACTGCGTTTCACAGGCCTTTGGAAGAGATGTTCCCGGTAGGCTGTAAGAGCACTGTGCAGAGCGAGTTGTTTCTTAGCTTCCCAAAGAGCTGGAAGCAAGATGCTGTGGGGCCCAACTCGCCCTTTGGAAAGAAGCCTGCACGTTGTGCCTTTCAGCTCTAGGGCAAAGTAGCACACCCAGAGCAGAAGTCCTACTTCAGCCAGATCAGGCCTGCAAAGAAACTGCGTTTCACAGGCCTTTGGAAGAGATGTTCCCGGTAGGCTGTAAGAGCACTGTGCAGAGCGAGTTGTTTCTTAGCTTCCCAAAGAGCTGGAAGCAAGATGCTGTGGGGCCCAACTCGCCCTTTGGAAAGAAGCCTGCACGTTGTGCCTTTCAGCTCTAGGGCAAAGTAGCACACCCAGAGCAGAAGTCCTACTTCAGCCAGATCAGGCCTGCAAAGAAACTGCGTTTCACAGGCCTTTGGAAGAGATGTTCCCGGTAGGCTGTAAGAGCACTGTGCAGAGCGAGTTGTTTCTTAGCTTCCCAAAGAGCTGGAAGCAAGATGCTGTGGGGCCCAACTCGCCCTTTGGAAAGAAGCCTGCACGTTGTGCCTTTCAGCTCTAGGGCAAAGTAGCACACCCAGAGCAGAAGTCCTACTTCAGCCAGATCAGGCCTGCAAAGAAACTGCGTTTCACAGGCCTTTGGAAGAGATGTTCCCGGTAGGCTGTAAGAGCACTGTGCAGAGCGAGTTGTTTCTTAGCTTCCCAAAGAGCTGGAAGCAAGATGCTGTGGGGCCCAACTCGCCCTTTGGAAAGAAGCCTGCACGTTGTGCCTTTCAGCTCTAGGGCAAAGTAGCACACCCAGAGCAGAAGTCCTACTTCAGCCAGATCAGGCCTGCAAAGAAACTGCGTTTCACAGGCCTTTGGAAGAGATGTTCCCGGTAGGCTGTAAGAGCACTGTGCAGAGCGAGTTGTTTCTTAGCTTCCCAAAGAGCTGGAAGCAAGATGCTGTGGGGCCCAACTCGCCCTTTGGAAAGAAGCCTGCACGTTGTGCCTTTCAGCTCTAGGGCAAAGTAGCACACCCAGAGCAGAAGTCCTACTTCAGCCAGATCAGGCCTGCAAAGAAACTGCGTTTCACAGGCCTTTGGAAGAGATGTTCCCGGTAGGCTGTAAGAGCACTGTGCAGAGCGAGTTGTTTCTTAGCTTCCCAAAGAGCTGGAAGCAAGATGCTGTGGGGCCCAACTCGCCCTTTGGAAAGAAGCCTGCACGTTGTGCCTTTCAGCTCTAGGGCAAAGTAGCACACCCAGAGCAGAAGTCCTACTTCAGCCAGATCAGGCCTGCAAAGAAACTGCGTTTCACAGGCCTTTGGAAGAGATGTTCCCGGTAGGCTGTAAGAGCACTGTGCAGAGCGAGTTGTTTCTTAGCTTCCCAAAGAGCTGGAAGCAAGATGCTGTGGGGCCCAACTCGCCCTTTGGAAAGAAGCCTGCACGTTGTGCCTTTCAGCTCTAGGGCAAAGTAGCACACCCAGAGCAGAAGTCCTACTTCAGCCAGATCAGGCCTGCAAAGAAACTGCGTTTCACAGGCCTTTGGAAGAGATGTTCCCGGTAGGCTGTAAGAGCACTGTGCAGAGCGAGTTGTTTCTTAGCTTCCCAAAGAGCTGGAAGCAAGATGCTGTGGGGCCCAACTCGCCCTTTGGAAAGAAGCCTGCACGTTGTGCCTTTCAGCTCTAGGGCAAAGTAGCACACCCAGAGCAGAAGTCCTACTTCAGCCAGATCAGGCCTGCAAAGAAACTGCGTTTCACAGGCCTTTGGAAGAGATGTTCCCGGTAGGCTGTAAGAGCACTGTGCAGAGCGAGTTGTTTCTTAGCTTCCCAAAGAGCTGGAAGCAAGATGCTGTGGGGCCCAACTCGCCCTTTGGAAAGAAGCCTGCACGTTGTGCCTTTCAGCTCTAGGGCAAAGTAGCACACCCAGAGCAGAAGTCCTACTTCAGCCAGATCAGGCCTGCAAAGAAACTGCGTTTCACAGGCCTTTGGAAGAGATGTTCCCGGTAGGCTGTAAGAGCACTGTGCAGAGCGAGTTGTTTCTTAGCTTCCCAAAGAGCTGGAAGCAAGATGCTGTGGGGCCCAACTCGCCCTTTGGAAAGAAGCCTGCACGTTGTGCCTTTCAGCTCTAGGGCAAAGTAGCACACCCAGAGCAGAAGTCCTACTTCAGCCAGATCAGGCCTGCAAAGAAACTGCGTTTCACAGGCCTTTGGAAGAGATGTTCCCGGTAGGCTGTAAGAGCACTGTGCAGAGCGAGTTGTTTCTTAGCTTCCCAAAGAGCTGGAAGCAAGATGCTGTGGGGCCCAACTCGCCCTTTGGAAAGAAGCCTGCACGTTGTGCCTTTCAGCTCTAGGGCAAAGTAGCACACCCAGAGCAGAAGTCCTACTTCAGCCAGATCAGGCCTGCAAAGAAACTGCGTTTCACAGGCCTTTGGAAGAGATGTTCCCGGTAGGCTGTAAGAGCACTGTGCAGAGCGAGTTGTTTCTTAGCTTCCCAAAGAGCTGGAAGCAAGATGCTGTGGGGCCCAACTCGCCCTTTGGAAAGAAGCCTGCACGTTGTGCCTTTCAGCTCTAGGGCAAAGTAGCACACCCAGAGCAGAAGTCCTACTTCAGCCAGATCAGGCCTGCAAAGAAACTGCGTTTCACAGGCCTTTGGAAGAGATGTTCCCGGTAGGCTGTAAGAGCACTGTGCAGAGCGAGTTGTTTCTTAGCTTCCCAAAGAGCTGGAAGCAAGATGCTGTGGGGCCCAACTCGCCCTTTGGAAAGAAGCCTGCACGTTGTGCCTTTCAGCTCTAGGGCAAAGTAGCACACCCAGAGCAGAAGTCCTACTTCAGCCAGATCAGGCCTGCAAAGAAACTGCGTTTCACAGGCCTTTGGAAGAGATGTTCCCGGTAGGCTGTAAGAGCACTGTGCAGAGCGAGTTGTTTCTTAGCTTCCCAAAGAGCTGGAAGCAAGATGCTGTGGGGCCCAACTCGCCCTTTGGAAAGAAGCCTGCACGTTGTGCCTTTCAGCTCTAGGGCAAAGTAGCACACCCAGAGCAGAAGTCCTACTTCAGCCAGATCAGGCCTGCAAAGAAACTGCGTTTCACAGGCCTTTGGAAGAGATGTTCCCGGTAGGCTGTAAGAGCACTGTGCAGAGCGAGTTGTTTCTTAGCTTCCCAAAGAGCTGGAAGCAAGATGCTGTGGGGCCCAACTCGCCCTTTGGAAAGAAGCCTGCACGTTGTGCCTTTCAGCTCTAGGGCAAAGTAGCACACCCAGAGCAGAAGTCCTACTTCAGCCAGATCAGGCCTGCAAAGAAACTGCGTTTCACAGGCCTTTGGAAGAGATGTTCCCGGTAGGCTGTAAGAGCACTGTGCAGAGCGAGTTGTTTCTTAGCTTCCCAAAGAGCTGGAAGCAAGATGCTGTGGGGCCCAACTCGCCCTTTGGAAAGAAGCCTGCACGTTGTGCCTTTCAGCTCTAGGGCAAAGTAGCACACCCAGAGCAGAAGTCCTACTTCAGCCAGATCAGGCCTGCAAAGAAACTGCGTTTCACAGGCCTTTGGAAGAGATGTTCCCGGTAGGCTGTAAGAGCACTGTGCAGAGCGAGTTGTTTCTTAGCTTCCCAAAGAGCTGGAAGCAAGATGCTGTGGGGCCCAACTCGCCCTTTGGAAAGAAGCCTGCACGTTGTGCCTTTCAGCTCTAGGGCAAAGTAGCACACCCAGAGCAGAAGTCCTACTTCAGCCAGATCAGGCCTGCAAAGAAACTGCGTTTCACAGGCCTTTGGAAGAGATGTTCCCGGTAGGCTGTAAGAGCACTGTGCAGAGCGAGTTGTTTCTTAGCTTCCCAAAGAGCTGGAAGCAAGATGCTGTGGGGCCCAACTCGCCCTTTGGAAAGAAGCCTGCACGTTGTGCCTTTCAGCTCTAGGGCAAAGTAGCACACCCAGAGCAGAAGTCCTACTTCAGCCAGATCAGGCCTGCAAAGAAACTGCGTTTCACAGGCCTTTGGAAGAGATGTTCCCGGTAGGCTGTAAGAGCACTGTGCAGAGCGAGTTGTTTCTTAGCTTCCCAAAGAGCTGGAAGCAAGATGCTGTGGGGCCCAACTCGCCCTTTGGAAAGAAGCCTGCACGTTGTGCCTTTCAGCTCTAGGGCAAAGTAGCACACCCAGAGCAGAAGTCCTACTTCAGCCAGATCAGGCCTGCAAAGAAACTGCGTTTCACAGGCCTTTGGAAGAGATGTTCCCGGTAGGCTGTAAGAGCACTGTGCAGAGCGAGTTGTTTCTTAGCTTCCCAAAGAGCTGGAAGCAAGATGCTGTGGGGCCCAACTCGCCCTTTGGAAAGAAGCCTGCACGTTGTGCCTTTCAGCTCTAGGGCAAAGTAGCACACCCAGAGCAGAAGTCCTACTTCAGCCAGATCAGGCCTGCAAAGAAACTGCGTTTCACAGGCCTTTGGAAGAGATGTTCCCGGTAGGCTGTAAGAGCACTGTGCAGAGCGAGTTGTTTCTTAGCTTCCCAAAGAGCTGGAAGCAAGATGCTGTGGGGCCCAACTCGCCCTTTGGAAAGAAGCCTGCACGTTGTGCCTTTCAGCTCTAGGGCAAAGTAGCACACCCAGAGCAGAAGTCCTACTTCAGCCAGATCAGGCCTGCAAAGAAACTGCGTTTCACAGGCCTTTGGAAGAGATGTTCCCGGTAGGCTGTAAGAGCACTGTGCAGAGCGAGTTGTTTCTTAGCTTCCCAAAGAGCTGGAAGCAAGATGCTGTGGGGCCCAACTCGCCCTTTGGAAAGAAGCCTGCACGTTGTGCCTTTCAGCTCTAGGGCAAAGTAGCACACCCAGAGCAGAAGTCCTACTTCAGCCAGATCAGGCCTGCAAAGAAACTGCGTTTCACAGGCCTTTGGAAGAGATGTTCCCGGTAGGCTGTAAGAGCACTGTGCAGAGCGAGTTGTTTCTTAGCTTCCCAAAGAGCTGGAAGCAAGATGCTGTGGGGCCCAACTCGCCCTTTGGAAAGAAGCCTGCACGTTGTGCCTTTCAGCTCTAGGGCAAAGTAGCACACCCAGAGCAGAAGTCCTACTTCAGCCAGATCAGGCCTGCAAAGAAACTGCGTTTCACAGGCCTTTGGAAGAGATGTTCCCGGTAGGCTGTAAGAGCACTGTGCAGAGCGAGTTGTTTCTTAGCTTCCCAAAGAGCTGGAAGCAAGATGCTGTGGGGCCCAACTCGCCCTTTGGAAAGAAGCCTGCACGTTGTGCCTTTCAGCTCTAGGGCAAAGTAGCACACCCAGAGCAGAAGTCCTACTTCAGCCAGATCAGGCCTGCAAAGAAACTGCGTTTCACAGGCCTTTGGAAGAGATGTTCCCCGTAGGCTGTAAGAGCACTGTGCAGAGCGAGTTGTTTCTTAGCTTCCCAAAGAGCTGGAAGCAAGATGCTGTGGGGCCCAACTCGCCCTTTGGAAAGAAGCCTGCACGTTGTGCCTTTCAGCTCTAGGGCAAAGTAGCACACCCAGAGCAGAAGTCCTACTTCAGCCAGATCAGGCCTGCAAAGAAACTGCGTTTCACAGGCCTTTGGAAGAGATGTTCCCGGTAGGCTGTAAGAGCACTGTGCAGAGCGAGTTGTTTCTTAGCTTCCCAAAGAGCTGGAAGCAAGATGCTGTGGGGCCCAACTCGCCCTTTGGAAAGAAGCCTGCACGTTGTGCCTTTCAGCTCTAGGGCAAAGTAGCACACCCAGAGCAGAAGTCCTACTTCAGCCAGATCAGGCCTGCAAAGAAACTGCGTTTCACAGGCCTTTGGAAGAGATGTTCCCGGTAGGCTGTAAGAGCACTGTGCAGAGCGAGTTGTTTCTTAGCTTCCCAAAGAGCTGGAAGCAAGATGCTGTGGGGCCCAACTCGCCCTTTGGAAAGAAGCCTGCACGTTGTGCCTTTCAGCTCTAGGGCAAAGTAGCACACCCAGAGCAGAAGTCCTACTTCAGCCAGATCAGGCCTGCAAAGAAACTGCGTTTCACAGGCCTTTGGAAGAGATGTTCCCGGTAGGCTGTAAGAGCACTGTGCAGAGCGAGTTGTTTCTTAGCTTCCCAAAGAGCTGGAAGCAAGATGCTGTGGGGCCCAACTCGCCCTTTGGAAAGAAGCCTGCACGTTGTGCCTTTCAGCTCTAGGGCAAAGTAGCACACCCAGAGCAGAAGTCCTACTTCAGCCAGATCAGGCCTGCAAAGAAACTGCGTTTCACAGGCCTTTGGAAGAGATGTTCCCGGTAGGCTGTAAGAGCACTGTGCAGAGCGAGTTGTTTCTTAGCTTCCCAAAGAGCTGGAAGCAAGATGCTGTGGGGCCCAACTCGCCCTTTGGAAAGAAGCCTGCACGTTGTGCCTTTCAGCTCTAGGGCAAAGTAGCACACCCAGAGCAGAAGTCCTACTTCAGCCAGATCAGGCCTGCAAAGAAACTGAGTTTCACAGGCCTTTGGAAGAGATGTTCCCGGTAGGCTGTAAGAGCACTGTGCAGAGCGAGTTGTTTCTTAGCTTCCCAAAGAGCTGGAAGCAAGATGCTGTGGGGCCCAACTCGCCCTTTGGAAAGAAGCCTGCACGTTGTGCCTTTCAGCTCTAGGGCAAAGTAGCACACCCAGAGCAGAAGTCCTACTTCAGCCAGATCAGGCCTGCAAAGAAACTGCGTTTCACAGGCCTTTGGAAGAGATGTTCCCGGTAGGCTGTAAGAGCACTGTGCAGAGCGAGTTGTTTCTTAGCTTCCCAAAGAGCTGGAAGCAAGATGCTGTGGGGCCCAACTCGCCCTTTGGAAAGAAGCCTGCACGTTGTGCCTTTCAGCTCTAGGGCAAAGTAGCACACCCAGAGCAGAAGTCCTACTTCAGCCAGATCAGGCCTGCAAAGAAACTGCGTTTCACAGGCCTTTGGAAGAGATGTTCCCGGTAGGCTGTAAGAGCACTGTGCAGAGCGAGTTGTTTCTTAGCTTCCCAAAGAGCTGGAAGCAAGATGCTGTGGGGCCCAACTCGCCCTTTGGAAAGAAGCCTGCACGTTGTGCCTTTCAGCTCTAGGGCAAAGTAGCACACCCAGAGCAGAAGTCCTACTTCAGCCAGATCAGGCCTGCAAAGAAACTGCGTTTCACAGGCCTTTGGAAGAGATGTTCCCGGTAGGCTGTAAGAGCACTGTGCAGAGCGAGTTGTTTCTTAGCTTCCCAAAGAGCTGGAAGCAAGATGCTGTGGGGCCCAACTCGCCCTTTGGAAAGAAGCCTGCACGTTGTGCCTTTCAGCTCTAGGGCAAAGTAGCACACCCAGAGCAGAAGTCCTACTTCAGCCAGATCAGGCCTGCAAAGAAACTGCGTTTCACAGGCCTTTGGAAGAGATGTTCCCGGTAGGCTGTAAGAGCACTGTGCAGAGCGAGTTGTTTCTTAGCTTCCCAAAGAGCTGGAAGCAAGATGCTGTGGGGCCCAACTCGCCCTTTGGAAAGAAGCCTGCACGTTGTGCCTTTCAGCTCTAGGGCAAAGTAGCACACCCAGAGCAGAAGTCCTACTTCAGCCAGATCAGGCCTGCAAAGAAACTGAGTTTCACAGGCCTTTGGAAGAGATGTTCCCGGTAGGCTGTAAGAGCACTGTGCAGAGCGAGTTGTTTCTTAGCTTCCCAAAGAGCTGGAAGCAAGATGCTGTGGGGCCCAACTCGCCCTTTGGAAAGAAGCCTGCACGTTGTGCCTTTCAGCTCTAGGGCAAAGTAGCACACCCAGAGCAGAAGTCCTACTTCAGCCAGATCAGGCCTGCAAAGAAACTGCGTTTCACAGGCCTTTGGAAGAGATGTTCCCGGTAGGCTGTAAGAGCACTGTGCAGAGCGAGTTGTTTCTTAGCTTCCCAAAGAGCTGGAAGCAAGATGCTGTGGGGCCCAACTCGCCCTTTGGAAAGAAGCCTGCACGTTGTGCCTTTCAGCTCTAGGGCAAAGTAGCACACCCAGAGCAGAAGTCCTACTTCAGCCAGATCAGGCCTGCAAAGAAACTGCGTTTCACAGGCCTTTGGAAGAGATGTTCCCGGTAGGCTGTAAGAGCACTGTGCAGAGCGAGTTGTTTCTTAGCTTCCCAAAGAGCTGGAAGCAAGATGCTGTGGGGCCCAACTCGCCCTTTGGAAAGAAGCCTGCACGTTGTGCCTTTCAGCTCTAGGGCAAAGTAGCACACCCAGAGCAGAAGTCCTACTTCAGCCAGATCAGGCCTGCAAAGAATCTGCGTTTCACAGGCCTTTGGAAGAGATGTTCCCCGTAGGCTGTAAGAGCACTGTGCAGAGCGAGTTGTTTCTTAGCTTCCCAAAGAGCTGGAAGCAAGATGCTGTGGGGCCCAACTCGCCCTTTGGAAAGAAGCCTGCACGTTGTGCCTTTCAGCTCTAGGGCAAAGTAGCACACCCAGAGCAGAAGTCCTACTTCAGCCAGATCAGGCCTGCAAAGAAACTGCGTTTCACAGGCCTTTGGAAGAGATGTTCCCGGTAGGCTGTAAGAGCACTGTGCAGAGCGAGTTGTTTCTTAGCTTCCCAAAGAGCTGGAAGCAAGATGCTGTGGGGCCCAACTCGCCCTTTGGAAAGAAGCCTGCACGTTGTGCCTTTCAGCTCTAGGGCAATGTAGCACACCCAGAGCAGAAGTCCTACTTCAGCCAGATCAGGCCTGCAAAGAAACTGCGTTTCACAGGCCTTTGGAAGAGATGTTCCCGGTAGGCTGTAAGAGCACTGTGCAGAGCGAGTTGTTTCTTAGCTTCCCAAAGAGCTGGAAGCAAGATGCTGTGGGGCCCAACTCGCCCTTTGGAAAGAAGCCTGCACTTTGTGCCTTTCAGCTCTAGGGCAAAGTAGCACACCCAGAGCAGAAGTCCTACTTCAGCCAGATCAGGCCTGCAAAGAAACTGCGTTTCACAGGCCTTTGGAAGAGATGTTCCCGGTAGGCTGTAAGAGCACTGTGCAGAGCGAGTTGTTTCTTAGCTTCCCAAAGAGCTGGAAGCAAGATGCTGTGGGGCCCAACTCGCCCTTTGGAAAGAAGCCTGCACGTTGTGCCTTTCAGCTCTAGGGCAAAGTAGCACACCCAGAGCAGAAGTCCTACTTCAGCCAGATCAGGCCTGCAAAGAAACTGCGTTTCACAGGCCTTTGGAAGAGATGTTCCCGGTAGGCTGTAAGAGCACTGTGCAGAGCGAGTTGTTTCTTAGCTTCCCAAAGAGCTGGAAGCAAGATGCTGTGGGGCCCAACTCGCCCTTTGGAAAGAAGCCTGCACGTTGTGCCTTTCAGCTCTAGGGCAAAGTAGCACACCCAGAGCAGAAGTCCTACTTCAGCCAGATCAGGCCTGCAAAGAAACTGCGTTTCACAGGCCTTTGGAAGAGATGTTCCCGGTAGGCTGTAAGAGCACTGTGCAGAGCGAGTTGTTTCTTAGCTTCCCAAAGAGCTGGAAGCAAGATGCTGTGGGGCCCAACTCGCCCTTTGGAAAGAAGCCTGCACGTTGTGCCTTTCAGCTCTAGGGCAAAGTAGCACACCCAGAGCAGAAGTCCTACTTCAGCCAGATCAGGCCTGCAAAGAAACTGCGTTTCACAGGCCTTTGGAAGAGATGTTCCCGGTAGGCTGTAAGAGCACTGTGCAGAGCGAGTTGTTTCTTAGCTTCCCAAAGAGCTGGAAGCAAGATGCTGTGGGGCCCAACTCGCCCTTTGGAAAGAAGCCTGCACGTTGTGCCTTTCAGCTCTAGGGCAAAGTAGCACACCCAGAGCAGAAGTCCTACTTCAGCCAGATCAGGCCTGCAAAGAAACTGCGTTTCACAGGCCTTTGGAAGAGATGTTCCCAGTAGGCTGTAAGAGCACTGTGCAGAGCGAGTTGTTTCTTAGCTTCCCAAAGAGCTGGAAGCAAGATGCTGTGGGGCCCAACTCGCCCTTTGGAAAGAAGCCTGCACGTTGTGCCTTTCAGCTCTAGGGCAAAGTAGCACACCCAGAGCAGAAGTCCTACTTCAGCCAGATCAGGCCTGCAAAGAAACTGCGTTTCACAGGCCTTTGGAAGAGATGTTCCCGGTAGGCTGTAAGAGCACTGTGCAGAGCGAGTTGTTTCTTAGCTTCCCAAAGAGCTGGAAGCAAGATGCTGTGGGGCCCAACTCGCCCTTTGGAAAGAAGCCTGCACGTTGTGCCTTTCAGCTCTAGGGCAAAGTAGCACACCCAGAGCAGAAGTCCTACTTCAGCCAGATCAGGCCTGCAAAGAAACTGCGTTTCACAGGCCTTTGGAAGAGATGTTCCCGGTAGGCTGTAAGAGCACTGTGCAGAGCGAGTTGTTTCTTAGCTTCCCAAAGAGCTGGAAGCAAGATGCTGTGGGGTCCAACTCGCCCTTTGGAAAGAAGCCTGCACGTTGTGCCTTTCAGCTGTAGGGCAAAGTAGCACACCCAGAGCATAAGTCCTACTTCAGCCAGATCAGGCCTGCAAAGAAACTGTGTTTCACAGGCCTTTGGAAGAGATGTTCCCGGTAGGCTGTAAGAGCACTGTGCAGAGCGAGTTGTTTCTTAGCTTCCCAAAGAGCTGGAAGCAAGATGCTGTGGGGCCCAACTCGCCCTTTGGAAAGAAGCCTGCAGGTTGTGCCTTTCAGCTGTAGGGCAATGTAGCACACCCAGAGCAGAAGTCCTACTTCAGCCAGATCAGGACTGCAAAGAAACTGCGTTTCACAGGCCTTTGGAAGAGATGTTCCCGGTAGGCTGTAAGAGCACTGTGCAGAGCGAGTTGTTTCTTAGCTTCCCAAAGAGCTGGAAGCAAGATGCTGTGGGGCCCAACTCGCCCTTTGGAAAGAAGCCTGCACGTTGTGTCTGTCAGCTCTAGGGCAAAGTAGCACACCCAGAGCAGAAGTCCTACTTCAGCCAGATCAGGCCTGCAAAGAAACTGCGTTTCACAGGTCTTTGGAAGAGATGTTCCCGGTAGGCTGTAAGAGCACTGTGCAGAGCGAGTTGTTTCTTAGCTTCCCAAAGAGCTGGAAGCAAGATGCTGTGGGGCCCAACTCGTCCTTTGGAAAGAAGCCTGCACGTTGTGCCTTTCAGCTCTAGGGCAAAGTAGCACACCCAGAGCAGAAGTCCTACTTCAGCCAGATCAGGCCTGCAAAGAAACTGCGTTTCACAGGCCTTTGGAAGAGATGTTCCCGGTAGGCTGTAAGAGCACTGTGCAGAGCGAGTTGTTTCTTAGCTTCCCAAAGAGCTGGAAGCAAGATGCTGTGGGGCCCAACTCGCCCTTTGGAAAGAAGCCTGCACGTTGTGCCTTTCAGCTCTAGGGCAATGTAGCACACCCAGAGCAGAAGTCCTACTTCAGCCAGATCAGGCCTGCAAAGAAACTGCGTTTCACAGGCCTTTGGAAGAGATGTTCCCGGTAGGCTGTAAGAGCACTGTGCAGAGCGAGTTGTTTCTTAGCTTCCCAAAGAGCTGGAAGCAAGATGCTGTGGGGCCCAACTCGCCCTTTGGAAAGAAGCCTGCACGTTGTGCCTTTCAGCTCTAGGGCAAAGTAGCACACCCAGAGCAGAAGTCCTACTTCAGCCAGATCAGGCCTGCAAAGAAACTGCGTTTCACAGGCCTTTGGAAGAGATGTTCCCGGTAGGCTGTAAGAGCACTGTGCAGAGCGAGTTGTTTCTTAGCTTCCCAAAGAGCTGGAAGCAAGATGCTGTGGGGCCCAACTCGCCCTTTGGAAAGAAGCCTGCACGTTGTGTCTTTCAGCTCTAGGGCAATGTAGCACACCCAGAGCAGAAGTCCTACTTCAGCCAGATCAGGCCTGCAAAGAAACTGCGTTTCACAGGCCTTTGGAAGAGATGTTCCCGGTAGGCTGTAAGAGCACTGTGCAGAGCGAGTTGTTTCTTAGCTTCCCAAAGAGCTGGAAGCAAGATGCTGTGGCGTCCAACTCGCCCTTTGGAAAGAAGCCTGCACGTTGTGCCTTTCAGCTCTAGGGCAAAGTAGCACACCCAGAGCAGAAGTCCTACTTCAGCCAGATCAGGCCTGCAAAGAAACTGCGTTTCACAGGCCTTTGGAAGAGATGTTCCCGGTAGGCTGTAAGAGCACTGTGCAGAGCGAGTTGTTTCTTAGCTTCCCAAAGAGCTGGAAGCAAGATGCTGTGGGGCCCAACTCGCCCTTTGGAAAGAAGCCTGCACGTTGTGCCTTTCAGCTCTAGGGCAAAGTAGCACACCCAGAGCAGAAGTCCTACTTCAGCCAGATCAGGCCTGCAAAGAAACTGCGTTTCACAGGCCTTTGGAAGAGATGTTCCCGGTAGGCTGTAAGAGCACTGTGCAGAGCGAGTTGTTTATTAGCTTCCCAAAGAGCTGGAAGCATGATGCTGTGGGGCCCAACTCGCCCTTTGGAAAGAAGCCTGCACGTTGTGCCTTTCAGCTGTAGGGCAAAGTAGCACACCCAGAGCAGAAGTCCTACTTCAGCCAGATCAGGCCTGCAAAGAAACTGCGTTTCACAGGCCTTTGGAAGAGATGTTCCCGGTAGGCTGTAAGAGCACTGTGCAGAGCGAGTTGTTTCTTAGCTTCCCAAAGAGCTGGAAGCAAGATGCTGTGGGGCCCAACTCGCCCTTTGGAAAGAAGCCTGCACGTTGTGCCTTTCAGCAATAGGGCAAAGTAGCACACCCAGAGCAGAAGACCTACTTCAGCCAGATCAGGCCTGCAAAGAAACTGCGTTTCACAGGCCTTTGGAAGAGATGTTCCCGGTAGGCTGTAAGAGCACTGTGCAGAGCGAGTTGGTTCTTAGCTTCCCAAAGAGCTGGAAGCAAGATGCTGTGGGGCCCAACTCGCCCTTTGGAAAGAAGGCTGCATGTTGTGCCTTTCAGCTCTAGGGCAATGTAGCACACCCAGAGCAGAAGTCCTACTTCAGCCAGATCAGGCCTGCAAAGAAACTGCGTTTCACAGGCCTTTGGAAGAGATGTTCCCGGTAGGCTGTAAGAGCACTGTGCAGAGCGAGTTGTTTCTTAGCTTCCCAAAGAGCTGGAAGCAAGATGCTGTGGGGCCCAACTCGCCCTTTGGAAAGAAGCCTGCACGTTGTGCCTTTCAGCTCTAGGGCAAAGTAGCACACCCAGAGCAGAAGTCCTACTTCAGCCAGATCAGGCCTGCAAAGAAACTGCGTTTCACAGGCCTTTGGAAGAGATGTTCCCGGTAGGCTGTAAGAGCACTGTGCAGAGCGAGTTGTTTCTTAGCTTCCCAAAGAGCTGGAAGCAAGATGCTGTGGGGCCCAACTCGCCCTTTGGAAAGAAGCCTGCACGTTGTGCCTTTCAGCTCTAGGGCAAAGTAGCACACCCAGAGCAGAAGTCCTACTTCAGCCAGATCAGGCCTGCAAAGAAACTGCGTTTCACAGGCCTTTGGAAGAGATGTTCCCGGTAGGCTGTAAGAGCACTGTGCAGAGCGAGTTGTTTCTTAGCTTCCCAAAGAGCTGGAAGCAAGATGCTGTGGGGTCCAACTCGCCCTTTGGAAAGGAGCCTGCACGTTGTGCCTTTCAGCTGTAGGGCAAAGTAGCACACCCAGAGCAGAAGTCCTACTTCAGCCAGATCAGGCCTGCAAAGAAACTGTGTTTCACAGGCCTTTGGAAGAGATGTTCCCGGTAGGCTGTAAGAGCACTGTGCAGAGCGAGTTGTTTCTTAGCTTCCCAAAGAGCTGGAAGCAAGATGCTGTGGGGCCCAACTCGCCCTTTGGAAAGAAGCCTGCACGTTGTGCCTTTCAGCTGTAGGGCAATGTAGCACACCCAGAGCAGAAGTCCTACTTCAGCCAGATCAGGCCTGCAAAGAAACTGCGTTTCACAGGCCTTTGGAAGAGATGTTCCCGGTAGGCTGTAAGAGCACTGTGCAGAGCGAGTTGTTTCTTAGCTTCCCAAAGAGCTGGAAGCAAGATGCTGTGGGGCCCAACTAGCCCTTTGGAAAGAAGCCTGCACGTTGTGTCTGTCAGCTCTAGGGCAAAGTAGCACACCCAGAGCAGAAGTCCTACTTCAGCCAGATCAGGCCTGCAAAGACACTGCGTTTCACAGGTCTTTGGAAGAGATGTTCCCGGTAGGCTGTAAGAGCACTGTGCAGAGCGAGTTGTTTCTTAGCTTCCCAAAGAGCTGGAAGCAAGATGCTGTGGGGCCCAACTCGCCCTTTGGAAAGAAGCCTGCACGTTGTGTCTTTCAGCTCTAGGGCAATGTAGCACACCCAGAGCAGAAGTCCTACTTCAGCCAGATCAGGCCTGCAAATAAACTGCGTTTCACAGGCCTTTGGAAGAGATGTTCCCGGTAGGCTGTAAGAGCACTGTGCAGAGCGAGTTGTTTCTTAGCTTCCCAAAGAGCTGGAAGCAAGATGCTGTGAGGCCCAACTCGCCCTTTGGAAAGAAGCCTGCACGTTGTGCCTTTCAGCTCTAGGGCAATGTAGCACACCCAGAGCAGAAGTCCTACTTCAGCCAGATCAGGCCTGCAAAGAAACTGCGTTTCACAGGCCTTTGGAAGAGATGTTCCCGGTAGGCTGTAAGAGCACTGTGCAGAGCGAGTTGTTTCTTAGCTTCCCAAAGAGCTGGAAGCAAGATGCTGTGGGGCCCATCTCGCCCTTTGGAAAGAAGCCTGCACGTTGTGCCTTTCAGCTCTAGGGCAAAGTAGCACACCCAGAGCAGAAGTCCTACTTCAGCCAGATCAGGCCTGCAAAGAAACTGCGTTTCACAGGCCTTTGGAAGAGATGTTCCCGGTAGGCTGTAAGAGCACTGTGCAGAGCGAGTTGTTTCTTAGCTTCCCAAAGAGCTGGAAGCAAGATGCTGTGGGGCCCAACTCGCCCTTTGTAAACAAGCCTGCACGTTGTGTCTGTCAGCTCTAGGGCAATGTAGCACACCCAGAGCAGAAGTCCTACTTCAGCCAGATCAGGCCTGCAAAGAAACTGCGTTTCACAGGCCTTTGGAAGAGATGTTCCCGGAAGGCTGTAAGAGCACTGTGCAGAGCGAGTTGTTTCTTAGCTTCCCAAAGAGCTGGAAGCAAGATGCTGTGGCGTCCAACTTGCCCTTTGGAATGAAGCCTGCACGTTGTGCCTTTCAGCTCTAGGGCAAAGTAGCACACCCATAGCAGAAGTCCTACTTCAGCCAGATCAGGCCTGCAAAGAAACTGCGTTTCACAGGCCTTTGGAAGAGATGTTCCCGGTAGGCTGTAAGGGGACTGTGCAGAGCGAGTTGTTTCTTAGGTTCCCAAAGAGCTGGAAGCAAGATGCTGTGGGGCCCAACTCGCCCTTTGGAAAGAAGCCTGCACGTTGTGCCTTTCAGCTCTAGGGCAAAGTGGCACACCCAGAGCAGAAGTCCTACTTCAGCCAGATCAGGCCTGCAAAGAGACTGCGTTTCACAGGCCTTTGGAAGAGATGTTCCCGGTAGGCTGTAAGAGCACTGTGCAGAGCGAGTTGTTTCTTAGCTTCCCAAAGAGCTGGAAGCATGATGCTGTGGGGCCCAACTCGCCCTTTGGAAAGAAGCCTGCACGTTGTGCCTTTCAGCTGTAGGGCAAAGTAGCACACCCAGAGCAGAAGTCCTACTTCAGCCAGATCAGGCCTGCAAAGAAACTGCGCTTCACAGGCCTTTGGAAGAGATGTTCCCGGTAGGCTGTAAGAGCACTGTGCAGAGCGAGTTGTTTCTGAGCTTCCCAAAGAGCTGGAAGCAAGATGCTGTGGGGCCCAACTCGCCCTTTGGAAAGAAGCCTGCACGTTGTGCCTTTCAGCACTAGGGCAAAGTAGCACACCCAGAGCAGAAGTCCTACTTCAGCCAGATCAGGCCTGCAAAGAAACTGTGTTTCACAGGCCTTTGGAAGAGATGTTCCCGGTAGGCTGTAAGACCACTGTGCAGAGCGAGTTGTTTCTTAGCTTCCCAAAGAGCTGGAAGCAAGATGCTGTGGGGCCCAACTCGCCCTTTGGAAAGAAACCTGCACGTTGTGCCTTTCAGCTGTAGGGCAATGTAGCACACCCAGAGCAGAAGTCCTACTTCAGCCAGATCAGGCCTGCAAAGAAACTGCGTTTCACAGGCCTTTGGAAGAGATGTTCCCGGTAGGCTGTAAGAGCACTGTGCAGAGCGAGTTGTTTCTTAGCTTCCCAAAGAGCTGGAAGCAAGATGCTGTGGGGCCCAACTCGCCCTTTGGAAAGAAGCCTGCACGTTGTGCCTTTCAGCTCTAGGGCAAAGTAGCACACCCAGAGCAGAAGTCCTACTTCAGCCAGATCAGGCCTGCAAAGAAACTGCGTTTCACAGGCCTTTGGAAGAGATGTTCCCGGTAGGCTGTAAGAGCACTGTGCAGAGCGAGTTGTTTCTTAGCTTCCCAAAGAGCTGGAAGCAAGATGCTGTGGGGCCCAACTCGCCCTTTGGAAAGAAGCCTGCACGTTGTGCCTTTCAGCTCTAGGGCAAAGTAGCACACCCAGAGCAGAAGTCCTACTTCAGCCAGATCAGGCCTGCAAAGAAACTGCGTTTCACAGGCCTTTGGAAGAGATGTTCCCGGTAGGCTGTAAGAGCACTGTGCAGAGCGAGTTGTTTCTTAGCTTCCCAAAGAGCTGGAAGCAAGATGCTGTGGGGCCCAACTCGCCCTTTGGAAAGAAGCCTGCACGTTGTGCCTTTCAGCTCTAGGGCAAAGTAGCACACCCAGAGCAGAAGTCCTACTTCAGCCAGATCAGGCCTGCAAAGAAACTGCGTTTCACAGGCCTTTGGAAGAGATGTTCCCCGTAGGCTGTAAGAGCACTGTGCAGAGCGAGTTGTTTCTTAGCTTCCCAAAGAGCTGGAAGCAAGATGCTGTGGGGCCCAACTCGCCCTTTGGAAAGAAGCCTGCACGTTGTGCCTTTCAGCTCTAGGGCAAAGTAGCACACCCAGAGCAGAAGTCCTACTTCAGCCAGATCAGGCCTGCAAAGAAACTGCGTTTCACAGGCCTTTGGAAGAGATGTTCCCGGTAGGCTGTAAGAGCACTGTGCAGAGCGAGTTGTTTCTTAGCTTCCCAAAGAGCTGGAAGCAAGATGCTGTGGGGCCCAACTCGCCCTTTGGAAAGAAGCCTGCACGTTGTGCCTTTCAGCTCTAGGGCAAAGTAGCACACCCAGAGCAGAAGTCCTACTTCAGCCAGATCAGGCCTGCAAAGAAACTGCGTTTCACAGGCCTTTGGAAGAGATGTTCCCGGTAGGCTGTAAGAGCACTGTGCAGAGCGAGTTGTTTCTTAGCTTCCCAAAGAGCTGGAAGCAAGATGCTGTGGGGCCCAACTCGCCCTTTGGAAAGAAGCCTGCACGTTGTGCCTTTCAGCTCTAGGGCAAAGTAGCACACCCAGAGCAGAAGTCCTACTTCAGCCAGATCAGGCCTGCAAAGAAACTGCGTTTCACAGGCCTTTGGAAGAGATGTTCCCGGTAGGCTGTAAGAGCACTGTGCAGAGCGAGTTGTTTCTTAGCTTCCCAAAGAGCTGGAAGCAAGATGCTGTGGGGCCCAACTCGCCCTTTGGAAAGAAGCCTGCACGTTGTGCCTTTCAGCTCTAGGGCAATGTAGCACACCCAGAGCAGAAGTCCTACTTCAGCCAGATCAGGCCTGCAAAGAAACTGCGTTTCACAGGCCTTTGGAAGAGATGTTCCCGGTAGGCTGTAAGAGCACTGTGCAGAGCGAGTTGTTTCTTAGCTTCCCAAAGAGCTGGAAGCAAGATGCTGTGGGGCCCAACTCGCCCTTTGGAAAGAAGCCTGCACGTTGTGCCTTTCAGCTCTAGGGCAAAGTAGCACACCCAGAGCAGAAGTCCTACTTCAGCCAGATCAGGCCTGCAAAGAAACTGCGTTTCACAGGCCTTTGGAAGAGATGTTCCCGGTAGGCTGTAAGAGCACTGTGCAGAGCGAGTTGTTTCTTAGCTTCCCAAAGAGCTGGAAGCAAGATGCTGTGGGGCCCAACTCGCCCTTTGGAAAGAAGCCTGCACGTTGTGCCTTTCAGCTATAGGGCAAAGTAGCACACCCAGAGCAGAAGTCCTACTTCAGCCAGATCAGGCCTGCAAAGAAACTGTGTTTCACAGGCCTTTGGAAGAGATGTTCCCGGTAGGCTGTAAGAGCACTGTGCAGAGCGAGTTGTTTCTTAGCTTCCCAAAGAGCTGGAAGCAAGATGCTGTGGGGCCCAACTCGCCCTTTGGAAAGAAGCCTGCACGTTGTGCCTTTCAGCTCTAGGGCAATGTAGCACACCCAGAGCAGAAGTCCTACTTCAGCCAGATCAGGCCTGCAAAGAAACTGCGTTTCACAGGCCTTTGGAAGAGATGTTCCCGGTAGGCTGTAAGAGCACTGTGCAGAGCGAGTTGTTTCTTAGCTTCCCAAAGAGCTGGAAGCAAGATGCTGTGGGGCCCAACTCGCCCTTTGGAAAGAAGCCTGCACGTTGTGCCTTTCAGCTCTAGGGCAAAGTAGCACACCCAGAGCAGAAGTCCTACTTCAGCCAGATCAGGCCTGCAAAGAAACTGCGTTTCACAGGCCTTTGGAAGAGATGTTCCCGGTAGGCTGTAAGAGCACTGTGCAGAGCGAGTTGTTTCTTAGCTTCCCAAAGAGCTGGAAGCAAGATGCTGTGGGGCCCAACTCGCCCTTTGGAAAGAAGCCTGCACGTTGTGCCTTTCAGCTCTAGGGCAAAGTAGCACACCCAGAGCAGAAGTCCTACTTCAGCCAGATCAGGCCTGCAAAGAAACTGCGTTTCACAGGCCTTTGGAAGAGATGTTCCCGGTAGGCTGTAAGAGCACTGTGCAGAGCGAGTTGTTTCTTAGCTTCCCAAAGAGCTGGAAGCAAGATGCTGTGGGGCCCAACTCGCCCTTTGGAAAGAAGCCTGCACGTTGTGCCTTTCAGCTCTAGGGCAAAGTAGCACACCCAGAGCAGAAGTCCTACTTCAGCCAGATCAGGCCTGCAAAGAAACTGCGTTTCACAGGCCTTTGGAAGAGATGTTCCCGGTAGGCTGTAAGAGCACTGTGCAGAGCGAGTTGTTTCTTAGCTTCCCAAAGAGCTGGAAGCAAGATGCTGTGGGGCCCAACTCGCCCTTTGGAAAGAAGCCTGCACGTTGTGCCTTTCAGCTCTAGGGCAAAGTAGCACACCCAGAGCAGAAGTCCTACTTCAGCCAGATCAGGCCTGCAAAGAAACTGCGTTTCACAGGCCTTTGGAAGAGATGTTCCCGGTAGGCTGTAAGAGCACTGTGCAGAGCGAGTTGTTTATTAGCTTCCCAAAGAGCTGGAAGCAAGATGCTGTGGGGCCCAACTCGCCCTTTGGAAAGAAGCCTGCACGTTGTGCCTTTCAGCTCTAGGGCAAAGTAGCACACCCAGAGCAGAAGTCCTACTTCAGCCAGATCAGGCCTGCAAAGAAACTGCGTTTCACAGGCCTTTGGAAGAGATGTTCCCGGTAGGCTGTAAGAGCACTGTGCAGAGCGAGTTGTTTCTTAGCTTCCCAAAGAGCTGGAAGCAAGATGCTGTGGGGCCCAACTCGCCCTTTGGAAAGAAGCCTGCACGTTGTGCCTTTCAGCTCTAGGGCAAAGTAGCACACCCAGAGCAGAAGTCCTACTTCAGCCAGATCAGGCCTGCAAAGAAACTGTGTTTCACAGGCCTTTGGAAGAGATGTTCCCGGTAGGCTGTAAGAGCACTGTGCAGAGCGAGTTGTTTCTTAGCTTCCCAAAGAGCTGGAAGCAAGATGCTGTGGGGCCCAACTCGCCCTTTGGAAAGAAGCCTGCACGTTGTGCCTTTCAGCTGTAGGGCAATGTAGCACACCCAGAGCAGAAGTCCTACTTCAGCCAGATCAGGCCTGCAAAGAAACTGCGTTTCACAGGCCTTTGGAAGAGATGTTCCCGGTAGGCTGTAAGAGCACTGTGCAGAGCGAGTTGTTTCTTAGCTTCCCAAAGAGCTGGAAGCAAGATGCTGTGGGGCCCAACTCGCCCTTTGGAAAGAAGCCTGCACGTTGTGCCTTTCAGCTCTAGGGCAAAGTAGCACACCCAGAGCAGAAGTCCTACTTCAGCCAGATCAGGCCTGCAAAGAAACTGCGTTTCACAGGCCTTTGGAAGAGATGTTCCCG